>NC_089879.1:4325000-4542500 GCF_040182565.1 Anser cygnoides | reverse complement strand
AATGGGGTTTATTTCAAATCTATTGCATGCTGGAGACAAATATGAAGCCTCATTACTAAATTCTGTGTCATCATAAAACTGCAGTTTAATTGTTTACTGATACTCTTCTTACTTGCTTTTAAATCTGCCTAAAAAGTGTTTCAGATTCCTGATTGTTAAGTAGCTTAAGTTCATTGTTAGATGCAAAATATCAAGGAAGTGTTCAGCAATTAGTTATCATGAACAATATTTTGCGTTTTTTAATTGTTGCACAATTAATAGAAATATATTAATATGTCTGTTATTTTTGTCAATTATTATCTTGAAATCAAGATACAAATTATGGTGTTGATTCTGAGATGATGTAGATATTCTTGCATTCCTAGATCAGCAGTCATAGTTGTAAGCATGGAGTTTCCTCTGTCAGGGATAGGTTACCATTGGACTAGTTATGGACTTATTTATATCTCCATAATGAACATACGCTAATGGGATGGTGAGTCAAATTAAATAACTGTGCTTCCCTGGGATGAGGCCTCGCAAAGTGAATGATGGAATGAGTTTGGAAAAAAGTAACTTTTATGGGAAGAATATAGCTAATTTAGAATCATAGAATCATTTAGGTTGGAAAAAACCTCTAAGATCTCCAAGTCCAACTGTTAACCTAGCACTGCCAAGTCCACCACTAAACCATTTCAGGGTGTGATGGGGAATACAAGGAAAGAAGGTTGTGCTTGCTTTTCATCTCATGCATATCTTAACATTTGTAGGTGTGTGTTATCTCAGAGGATTTTTTTTTTTTTTTAATGGGGAAAATCCTTCCTGCCTCTCTCTGTAATCCACTTCAGTTTGCATTAGTGACGGCAGTTGGTGGAGGGATAGGGTGAAGACGGTCCAGTTATGAAGGAGGCAATTAGGCTCTCACCAGACCTGACACATTCTCATAAGGGGAAATTAACAGTTACAAGAAAATCACTTCCTGGTAAAGTATCTGAAGCCCAAAGACTTATCTGTATCCAACTTATTTCCTGAGTTCTTGAATCCAGATTATCCTGAAACCCACTGATTTTGAAATTAAAGGAAGGGATACTGGAAACTCTGTGAGAAGTTCCCAGTGATTGTGCAAATGTATGGATGAGGACAGAGCTTAGGTGACAGCCTTCCTCCTTTCCCCATTCAGGTACCACCGCCAACAGTGCTTGAGTCTCTGGGTGACCTGTGGAGAGCTTCCAAATCGGCCGAGGAGTAACCTCTATTTTTTCCTTACAACAACTTGTATGGGGTTAGAGACATCCCAGAATGAATGTGGTCTGCAGATGGTAGCTCTGCTCAGGGCTATCGCTCCCTTGAAGTCCTACACAGCTCTTCCATGAGGTACTGCTTGTTTAGACAAGAAAATCTCTACCTCTAAACATGAAAAATGCAGGAATAACCTAACAGTGGGAAAGCTTACTGTTAGCTATGTATGTTAATATGGCCTACTCATTAACTGTTTATTTATCTCATTCAAATAAAGGTTAAAAAAATAAAAGCATATAAAATTTGATTTAAATGCATTCTTTCTACTGAAGAGGACTAGCAAAAGGCTGAGGATATGTGAATCATTCATTTCACTGAAAAGGACCATGAATCTTTCTCTATTGCTTATGAAATACTGTAGATAGAAAACTTTCTTTTGGTTTTTGCTTGTAACAGTCAGGCTGAGAGCTAGCATAAAGTGGTGTAGCTCTACCAGCTTTGCACCCTTTGGGCCCAGTTGTTTGTGTCATTAAAAGTATTGGCAGTGCTCAAGATCAGTGGAAATAGAATATTGCTGGAAGATCAAAGAGTGCCCCTTTGAACACACTTTATTGCCTTTTTCATCTTATCAGTACTTACCATTATTAACCTGAGGATTTCTGTCTGAGTGGGCTATAGAGGCACTGGATATCAGGGGGAAGCAGTGGCAGTAGGACAGCAGGTAAGGTGTGGAAGAGATAAGAGGGTGTACTCTTCCTTTTCACATATTTGCCTTACAGGTGCTCATATAAATATCCTGATAAAAGTCACATAGCAGAAAGTTCTGTTTGCATCCATTTGAGAAAACCAGCGAATGCTGTTGAGGCAGGGAACTGCACAACCATTCACGATGACTGGGAGCTGGCTGCGTATAAAAGAAACAGTGCAGTCTGATGTTATCCATCCACTTGCCTTTGTCTTGCACTGGGAGGAGGGACTATGCAATGGAAAAAGAGGTCTGGATCACTGCAAAGAGCTTGTAATGTGTAATGGAAAAATATTGCCTCCTCAGTTAGAAAAAAAAAAAAAAGTACCCGTCAGTGGATTTAAACACCCAGTGCAGCTGGTTTGGGCATAATTGTATGCCAGATGTCTGTTTTTCACTCATATGTTGTAAGTTTTATACAATAAGATAAATATGTACATTCTGTCTGCATTTTATGGAAATCTTTCTGCTTTATTTTTTTAGAAAAAAATATAACTCCTTAAGGAGCACTTAGAATTATTCCCCATAATCTAGGAACTTGGCAGTACAGGTAAAATGATTGTTCTTCTCCAATGTCTCTTTCATTATCTTCTCCAAAATTTTCTGAAACCTTTTTTTTTCTTTTTTTTTTTTTTTTAATAAATTCTCTAATGAATGTAAACATACAGCAAAGGCAACCTTGATTCTTTTTGTATTCAAATTGCTGTAAAATTAAGACTTGCTTGATGGGAGCTAGTGGAGATAAAACAGCATAAACCACACAGGAAATCAGAATCAGTCTTTTAATTGACTATTGATGCTGCATCTATCTCTAATGACAGGAAGTTGCTTTACATAATTTACTGTCAGGGACAGTTTCATTTATAACTGCCTGGAGCGATTCCTCTCCAGCTCCTGCCAAGGCTGGCTCATGGCTTTTCACCAGGACAGACCTCCAAGCCTGTGGTGGCCTCCAAGCAGCTCACCAGCAACGTCATACCCAGCCACTCGGGGGATGGAAAAAAAAAACAACAATGCACTTAAAACATCGGAAGCACATGGCCACTTGTGCCAGTGTTGGCTGTGACATCCTCTCCCACTCCGTACTGTGTCTGTCCCTGCTCCTTATTGACTTCACCCAGACCTTTATGGGGAGGGCATGTTGATGGGACCAAGATGGAGCCATGCCCTATGACAGGAGACAACCAGGGTGGAGACTAAGTTGTTACAGATTGATTGGATTTTACAGACTTCCTTTTCCTTCTCTATCTCCTTTTCTGCCTCTGAAAGCTATGCTTGCTTCTGAGCAGCGCCTTCAAAGACTGTTTGGAGGACACCTAGACAGGGATGTCAGAGGGATAGAGGACCTCCCAGTTGTGCTGTGTCAAAGTCATCTGTAAGTCCCTGAACTCATAACTCTAGGACGTGGGTTTAAAAGAAAGCTATGGGATACCCCTACCAGCATACTTTTCAGGGTCAGGTGTGAATGTGATTTAATCTGGGTTCATATGAAACAAAGAATCCAAGAGGTTTGTATTTGAGACCAAACATCATTCTATCTCACAGCCCTGATATCGGTGAGATAGGGCATACAGAACCTCATCATGCAGAAAAGAATTTTTTGGTAAGCCTCGTGGGTGTAGAAGTGGGGAGTTACACTGAGCATTCGTTCTCAGTAATTCCAACAGCTGAGTGCCTTTAAAATATACTGCTGTGCTCATAATGTCTTGCCAGTGTTTCACATTAACCTTTAGACTATTTGAATTTAACTCTGTAAGTAAGCTAGATAGCTTTCTAAAATGGTAGATAATATAACAAAAAAAGGTACAGACATGAATGAAGATATGTGAACAAAGCAGTTATTAACATTAGAATGATTTATGCTGTAATATTCTGAGGTATACCACATGTAGAAATCTAAGAGGCTGTCCTCCTTAATTCGCAAATGTAACTGCTAATTGTTAGGCACTCACTATGTAAACTAACCTAAGCTAAAGAAATAAACCCAGGGCAGCAGGAAAGAAAAGACTGCTTCTTTGATACTCTACAATATACTGGAAAATGGCATTGGCTCAAACATTCGAGTTTGTTAATAAAATCAGAGTTAAGCTTCGTTGTTCTAGATTTGCATGCAAAACATGAATATAAAAATGCTTAACAATGAACTTATTTGTGACGTGTCAGAGACCACAAACCTTCTGGAGAGATAAAAAACAATAAAAATACCTGTTTAGATACCCACGTGAGCTTCACATTTCTGAATTAATTGTACCACATGCATGTGTTTATGCTTGTCTATTTCCTTCAAAAAAGTTAAATATTTACTGCGGACTAGGTAGTTAACTGGGAATGTCATTACATCACTTTATATTCCACTTTGCCTGTTGTGGGTTAACCTGGCAGGCAGGCAGCTAAGCACTGCACAACCAATTGCTCACTTCCCTCTGGCCCCAGTGAGATGAGGGAGAGAATAAAAAAAAAAAGTTAAAAACTTATGGGTTGAGATAAAGACAGTTTAATAGGACAGAAAAGGAAGGGAAAATAATAATAATAATAATAATAATAATGTACAAAGCAAGCAATGCACAATGCAATTGGTCACCACCCTCTGACCAATACCCAGCCAGTCCCTGAGCAGCACCACCCCCTTCCCAGCCAATCCCCCCAGTTTTATTGTTCAGCTTGACACCATACAGTATGGGATGTCCCTTTGGCCAGCCTGGGTCAGCTGTCCTGGCTGTGTCCCCCCCCAACTCCCGGTGTGCCCCCAGCCTCCTCACTGGCAGGGCAGCAGGAGAGGCAGAAAAGTCTTTGGCTGTGTGCAAGCATCGATCTGCAACAACTACATAGGTGTGTTATTAGCATCCTAAATCCAAAACACAGCACCATACCAGCTACTAAGAAGAAAATTAACTCTATCCCAGCCAAAACGAGGACAACCACACATTTTTAAAACAATTTAGTCATTGCAATAGAAGCAGAACTTAATCTTGCAAGGGAACATCCTCGTGATTCATGAACATAACTCGCATTAATGCTAATAGAAGTTATGCACTTGTATTGAGAGGAGAATACATCACAAAGAGTTGATGACCAGCTTAGACTAACACGGTAGCATACTGAAATTTCTCTCACACAAAATGCGTGCCCACTTTCCTTCTAATTCCCTGATGCATATCACTCCCAGCCCAAGCTGTACTAATGAGAAGCAGAAGCTGCAGAGGCATTTGGAGGTGGACCTTGGACCTTTCCAGTGAGGAGATCTGATGTCAGCCTCTTATCTCATTTGCACATGAGAAAATGAAGAGAGAAATTGTCACCTGCTGGAAAAGATGAAATGGAGAAAATGAAGCAGAAAAGTTTTCTAGTTTACTTATTAGTACAATATGTAATTGGATGGAAGTAGCAGGTTTCAAAAATTTGTCTTACTATAATGACTATAATTTTTTAGAGATTGAAAATGAATCTGACTAGAAAATACCATTAAACTACCAACTTACTTAAAATTTAAAGGGTAATTCACATATAATGCTTTTATTTAATAGCCCAATTTACAAAACGTCTAAAATTAATGCAGATCTTTTCAGGACAAAATCAGCTGTAACTGCACCAACTAATTTTTGCTCATTTGAACTGAATTATTAATAAGAGAGAAATATACCATATGTTCCCAAAAGAGCTGGATACATTTATTTCAAATAAAATTGCTGTGTTTGGTGGAATATAAGAGGTTTAAATGCTTTCAGAGAAATGGGTTACTTATATACTGATTTAATAGAGTATAAATCAGACTGCATAATTAGGGACACAGCTGTTTCCTAACCTAAAGCTGGCAGCTTTTGTTGGTTAAGTTCCTTTATCACCTGCATGGCTTTAATCAGCAATAATTTGTTCTTCTTGTGGAGTAATACAAGTTAATCAATAATTTTGCTGTTTGTACTATACTGGAAAAGGGCTTTTATGGCAGGTTTAGTTTAAAGCAGGCATACGTTCTCCTGGCTTGTTCACTTGATTTATTTCATTATATTGTGTTCCTGATGCTAATTAAAAATGAAAGTAAAGGGTATGTTGGTAACATACACAGCCTCTGCCTACACCTGGTGCAGAGATATATGGTTTTAACTTTTTCATGCAGCTTCCTAGGTTTGTACTATATACATATTTGGGGGTAAAAACCAAATCTTGACTATACATTTAAACTCCAAGAAAATTTCTTCCTTAGAGCATTTTTGCAGGTTTCCCTTCTGCCGACAGACCACAAAAAGGAAAAAATAGTATTCCTTTCTTATTTAGTTTAGATTTTAAAAAGTTTCTTGACAAGATATACAGACAGGAAAACTTTGTACATGTTTAATCTCCAACTGAAATTTACTCTTAACCAATACATCTGGTCTTGGCAAAACCTTGTTGCGCAAAGAAGAAGATACCCATGGAGGACAGTCTGGAGCCTCAATCTGATGGATCCACCTGCATATTTTGAAGCCATGGATGTATATTAGGCTCTGAATCATAGTGTCAACTTTTACCCTAAACCAATGTGAGCTATCCCCAAAGGGACAGTTCTGTTCTCCCCCCGTCCTCAACCACCTCCATGGCCTTACATCTCAAAACCATATTATAGCTCACTTGGTCAGATCCAGAGAAAAATATTGATCTACTGAGAAAGTGGAAAACAAATCTTAAAAATAATCAGCAACAGATGGTGTCCTGGTGAGCTGACCCAACTATGGTGGCACTGTGCAATTGCTAGGGCCAGTGGTGGGAAGTAACAGGACAGCAAGACAAATCATTATCATCAGGTGTGCCATGTAACTCTATCTTTAATTGGCCAAGTTAGGGCCTTCAGGTTTCCAGAATGAATACTTAGGTGCAACAGCAAACATTTGCAAGCAGTTTTTTTTTCATCTATAGTTTTGACTCATTTTGTCCTTTAATATGATTCTAAGTGAGCAAACATTTAAATCTGATCAACATATTATTCAAATGAGTTACCTGGAGGTCTGTACATTTTAAAAAAGGAAGTGATATGAAAACAAGAAGACACACAAAAGTCTTTTGATTTCTACAGGAACTACATGCATAGGAGAATGGGATGGAGCTCATACGTGTGAAAGCAGCAAGATTTCTCTAGTAAGTGTTTAGCAAACACACAGAGTTGTTCAGACCTGATTTTAAAGAACCTAACTCAAATCCCAGTGAAGCTAATTCACAAGTTCATCTTGGCATTAATATCTCGGGATCAAGGTGGGGACTACAGAAGGTCTATTTTGAATTGAGAGATATATATTATAGTAAATGTGTATAATATATTCATATGAATATTCATATTTAAAATATGAAGACAGTTATATTTATTTTCTAATATGCTTAAACATTAAAATGCACTTCTTTTAAAAACATTAATGGACAAGCTATAGAATGTGACATTTTAAAATGAAATTCTTAAATTTTAATTGGCCGCATAAAAGTCACTGACTGTTTTCAGCACTTGTTGAATATTAGAAAAAAGCAGTATACAATGCAAATTTAAATGAATTAATTTTGAATACTTTTACTTACAACTGTGATGATTTCTAACTAAAGTAAGCCTGTGAAAATTCACCTCTGCAAAAAGTGTTTAATTTCCCAAGGTCTGCAGTAGCACCATTGAGGCTCCTGTAACACTAGCTTTTAGTAAGAGAATGTTCTTGTAATTGCAAACATAACTGTATTTTTATTTGGGGTGGGGGAAGGAGACAGAATGGGCTATGAGTCATTTCTGCCACCAGGTTTTTATTTTAAATACTTATATTTTAAGTGCATTTGCTACTTCTAGTCTTTCTCCTTGGCTTCCAAGGCATACACACAGATAATCACATTTCTTGCTTTTAGAGCCAGAATATTCTTTTAAAATCCCATAGAGGCAATATGCAACTTAAATTAGAAAATTATGTTCACTCACAAATTATGCATTAAAGAGACTTTGTATCTCACTATACATCTTGCTCAGAGGGAACTTCTACGTTCGCAGATTCCAGCTGTGCAAGCTATAAAAATTTTATGCTGTAACTTTACAGACAGAGAAGGAGTTTCTCTGCAGTTAGGTTTGAAGGAGCTGCCATGAAAGGGCAAGCTCTTGCACCTTTTAATTGGCTCTTTGTCCCTTATGACAAGTAAAGGACCACCGAGGGGAAAACACTGAAACGTCTGACCAACAAATGGGAAAATTTACATACTCTTCTCCTTCCAGTCAGGATAAAGGTTAACTATGTAAATGAGGAAAACAAGTTTTTCAGTGATGTGAAAAACTCTTAGCTTGTTTACAGTCATGTTTACTACATTTACACCTATGGTTTACTACAAATAACTGTCCTCCCCATTTAATACTGATGTAAAATCTACAGAGACAATAAGCCCAAACTCATTTTCCACATCCACATGCTCCATAATACTGATATGCCTACATAAACATAAGCCATCCACTGAACTGTCCATGTACATCTGCAGATGTTCCAGAAGCATCACTATGCAATCAAACACCTACCTAAAGCCCTCTTAAAAACTTTTTTTTTTTTTTTCCCTTCCTTGATGAACTGCAATGACATAAGGCACTGCTTTGCACATGGGAAGGATCCTTTCCTGCAAACCATGTGCTTGTATTCCCCAAAGCTCACTGTTTAGCAAGGCGCTTCTCAAGACCTTTTGAGAACATTTTTCTTTCTCCTTCTTCTCTAATGCCAATGAAAGAAGTGGGATAAGAAAGTCTGGTTCTCACAATGCCTCCAGGTATAAAATCTTCCCACCAGCCATGTGGTAGGTAATTTCATTGCCCGGTATAACATCTGCATTCACAGCAGTTTCCAGATGCTTGGTGAGTCTTGGGTGACAGAACCCAGGGCAGGGTTGAGGTTTTCATCAACAGACCTAGTCCTTGGCTCTCCCCATGGTTGAAATGCATGCATTTCTGAGAATTTACCTCTTCAGCTGTAGCTCCATCTCCCTGTATGCTGCCAAGTTCCTACTGTCTTATTTCAAAGGATTTAGTCAGATTTCTGAGAGGGCTTTGTTAAGCCCAAGCCCACTTTAGCACCCTCATGTAATGCTCATATTTTTCACCGTAGAATCATAGAATGTTTTGAGTTGGAAGGGACCTTAAAGACCACCTAATTCCAACCCTCCTTGCCATGGGCAGGGACACCTCCCACTCGATCTGGTTGCCCAAAGCCCCCTCCAGCCTGGCCCTGAACACTTCCAGGGTTGGGGCTTCTCTGGGCAACCAGTTCCAGTGTCTAACTAACCTCTGAGTGAAGAATTTCCTCCATATTAGCAATATCTTTCCTCCTTAATCTAAACTTACTCTCTTTTAGTTTAAAGCCATTACCCCTTGTCCTATCACTACACTCCCTGACAAAGAGTCCCTCCCCAGTTTCCTTGTAGGCCCCCTTTAGGTACTGTCAGGCCGCTATAAGGCCTCCCTGGAGCCTTCTCTTCTCCAGGCTGAACAACCCCAGCGCTCTCGGCCTAGCTTCACAGGAGAGGTGCTCCAGCCCTCTGGTCATCCTCGTGTCCCTCCTCTGGACTTACTCCAAGAGGTCCATGTCCTTCTTGTGCTGAGGGGCCCAGAACTGAATGCAGAACTCCAGGTGGGGTATCACGAAAATGGAGCAGAGGGGGGAGAATCAGCTCCCTTGACCTGCTGGTCATGTTTCTTTTGGTGCAGCCCAAGACACAGTTGGCTTTCCAGGCTGCACCATTAAGAAAAACAAAAAATATGAACTCCTTTATAAGCCTGGATCTCAGAGATATTCCCGCTACTGATGAACAAGGACTTAGAGAAGAGAATTGCTAAAATAGATTGATTTTCCTTGTGATTTGTTTTTATTTTTTTCCTTCCTCTTCCAAGTAACACAGTTAATGGTAATGGAAAAGTTATTTGGGAACAAGTAGCTTATAATTTTTATCTTATTGCTACTCAATAAATGTTATAGGTATAAATCAATATATGTAAAAAAAAAACCCAACCAAACAAAAACAAACAAACAAAACCAGCTAGTAATTAAAGAGCCAGTGCTTTCTATGCACAAAGAAAATGACTTTTCTCTTTTGTATCTAATACCAACTGCAAATTTATGCATAGCTGTGGAGGTCTGACCCCCTAATTCTTAATTTTGAAATGTTGAAAAAAATTGGTAAGGGCTTGTAAACAAGATATATTTGGTCATTTTCCCAATGTACTTTGATCTATGTAATAAAGGTCAGCACTCAGTGCTTCATTCTACATTCTCCCAAACATCTAATTGTGTAATTATTGCATTATTTCACAGCCAATCAGCTGAAAGGGTTTGTATGGGAGTATGGCAGAAAAAGAGGGCTGTCAGTCTTTGGTTATGGTCCTATAGTTCTAATTCAAGAATTAAATATCTGTCTTTTCTAAAAGTCATTACATGATTTATTGGAAAATTGGTAGAAACAGCCCTGGGGGGGTTGTGCTCAAAATCTGGTTTAGAAGAGTGGCTGCAAGCTATGACTTTTGATTTTCTTCTATAAAATGAATAGCACAGCCTGTTTCTACGTAAATTAAATGTTTGAATATATTTTTTAAAGACAGATTATATTTGTTAATTTAATTGCATTTCTTATGCAATAGGGTGATTTGTGTTTTGATCTTTATTTTTATTTGAAGAAGCCAAATTCTCCCCTTTTGCTACTGATTCGCCAAAAGTGCATGACTGTTTTTTTCTGTTGTTTGATAGCCCTAAAATGTCTGCAGAAATTGTAGGTCAAGAATTACAGCCATGGTAAATCACGCCTCATGAATGAGAAGTCATCTGTGATTTCTCTGGGGTTGGTTTTTTTTTTTTTTTTTTTTTTTTTGGTCTATCTTCAAAATGAATGTAATATTCAGAAGAAAATAAAGGCTGCTTTAGCATATTTGACATAGATATGAACCATATCTATATGTGCATATTTATGACATTCAGGTTTGTTGACATCTAGAATTTAGGCTATATCAACCAGAGGGAAACCTCTATAAATAACCTAAAGAAAAAATAATATTTTAACAAGAGTTATTCCAAGTAATTATTTTTAAAAATGCAATTAAATTTATTTTCTGGTTATAAAAATGATGATTGTTTCTCATCATGAACCCAGAGATGCTTCTTCCCTTCTCTCCTTGCTTGCTGAAACTTTGCTAGTGAAGTTTCTCTTTTTATGCAGCCTTCAAGCATTCTTTCCTGCGACAAAATCTAAGCAAGCTGGTCACATTTTTTTTTTTTTTTAAATTTTTTTGTGTAGGGCAGTGGCTCACCCCTTTTCCTGTGCTTAAGCGCTGAAACGGGCTCATAGTAGTGGCAAGTGGTGGAGCCTGGGGCTCAGCAGTGCTGGAGGACACTGTGGGGATGGGGCTGCCTCTGCTGCTCCGGGACCTCCTCCAGCATGTTCTCTAGGGGTTTGGTACCCCCATCTCCTGTGCTGGGGATCAGCTGTACCTCTATCACCCCGGTTACTTTTTCTTTGTGACCCACCCACCTCCATTTCTAAAATAACCAATCCACTCTTGTAATGCCACTGAACAATAAAAGTGGTTTGCTTTAGCTGCCATTCCTGGAAACATGGCAAGAGGTAGATGAGGACTGGCTTCTTTGTGGTTTCACTCACCTTCATCTCCGCAGCAGGCTCCTCCTATTTCATGCATCCCAAGCTGAAGGCTCAGAAAAATCAATAAGTGCTTCTGCCTTTCTTTTCCCCCTTTCTGCCAAAGTATCTGTCAAAACAGCAATGATTGTGGCTAGAGGTGAAAGCCACAAAACTGTACTTTTAAATACACGAGAGGAGTTATCTTTCCTATTTATGTACCTGATAGTTTTAAGATTTTTTTGCTTGTATTGTCAGCAGCTGTACTCACATAATAGCCCCCGAAGCTTCAAAGGGCAAATAACAGGCACATCAGATGCAGCTAGGCATATACAATAGATTGAACATCTCCAAAGAACTCCCATTAGAGTCCATTGGGTCAATAATCCACAAACTAAGAAGGATTTACATGATAGACCATAACAGCTGTTTTGGAGCCATTACATTTTATCAATGCAAAATCTAGTTTTAAAAATATTGTAATATATTTATTTATGTGAGAGGTCTTAATGGCTTTGAAGCTTCCATTCCAGGCTACAGTGTAAAAAAAAATAAATGGTACCAAAATTAGTAACAGAATCATAATAGGTTATTTACCTGATTCCTCAAAATAGCTGAGATAGATGCCACTGCACTTCATTGAATGAAATTGAAAATTTAGAACAAATCAATCTGTGCAGACAACATAGTTATAAATAAGATGCACTTGTATTGAGAAAAAAAAAGACAAAAATATCTTTTCTACATTACTTTGACATATTATATTTACTGGTGATGTAGGAAAACTTGGAATAATATTTTGACCTATTTTCAAGTGCAGCCAAATTGAAAGAAATCTGTAACAGGAGAACAGAGAGAAGATGTTACCCTGTCCTCTCTTTCCATCACTCTTTGCTCAGGGTACCCAGAAGTTAATTCCAGTTTGGTTAAATTTAGAGCTGCCTCAAAACTCCTCTAATTGATGTCAGTGGGAAGGACTTTCTGTGCACCAATTTCATTCATTTCTTTGTCAGCTGTGCTCACTGCACTTTTGCAGAGAGAAGCCTGCATCAGTAGAAACAACTAGGGAAAAAATAGGGGGAATTCCCAGTTTTTATTGACCTTTTCCTTTGTGCTAGGACCATGGTATTAAATGGACATAGAAAAGAGTAGGATCTAACTCCATTTTCCCAAATGTTTGTACAGTAAAAAAAAAATGATGCAAGCGTAGCACATACCAAGAATATTGTTGCAGTTACACAGTAAATCTGCAAAAGATCTAAACATTAAAAATTAATCTCAAGACTTTATTATTCCTTTGTAACTCAGCACTGCAATGATCTTTGTGTAGTGGAGGTCTCTGCAGTGCTCATATGTGCTCTTATGCTTAGGCAGAATGCCATGAATTAAGGATGGAGCGTAAACCTTGCCTTTGAATTTCCTGGCTTTTGTTAGTTTGTGTCATAAACTCAACATTATTCAAATCTAGGGTTTTGTATTTAATATTATTAAATGCCTCCTCATCAATGCCAAGTCTGTAATTGGTCACAGTGAATAGGTGATTAGACAGATAAAGTGCAATTGTGATTGCAAAAACTATCACCAGGTTTGCAGAGGACAATAATTATGTAGCTTATAATGTTTGAAAATATTGCCTAAATCTCCTTCCCACATGTTGTTTGTGATGGAAAACAATTAGACAAAGGATTCTTTTTCTAAGCTGCCTCTGATTCAGATTTGCCTGATGAATGGTCTTTATACTGAACCCAGAGCATTTGTTCCAAGTAAATTATATGTCATTGCAAATGCAAAAGGTCTGCTTCACAATGTTTATTGGGATAAATTAAATCTTCTAAAGATGGTAAACAGAAGGCCTCAATAATTATTCACTTCTGTATAGTTTAAACTGAAAAGGATGTTGCAGTTAGGAGGATGGAGATGAGGCAAACAACACTCCCTGCATTGTGTTAACAACATAAGAGGTACAATAGGGAAATTTAATTTGATACTGATCTACATGAGGCACAACACAGCAACACAGTTTCAAATGCTACTTTTCTAATGGCAGCCTTTGAATTGCAAATTTCCACCAAACCCACCTGATTCATTACTTGAACACATTCCCAATCAAGTCAAGGAGTTCTCTCGTTGGCTTCAAAGGGGGCAGGAGCAGGCTCTACCTTCTTCTGATTTCAGGAGGTAGATATAAAATCCAACAGACGCTTTACTGGTGAAAGGCTTTATCCTGCAAGGTGACTAACACACAGGCAGCCTATCCAGTGCTCAACAAAAAAGATGCTTCTGGCCTTTGCTGTAGCAAGCCAAATTTCTCCTCGCACTGAAAGGTCAAATCCTAGAATAGTCTACAGCCCTTTTGTAAGTGCTTGCCTCAGAAAGGATACTTTTAAAAGTTGGCAGTGATTTGAAAACGTTTTGTCACTTCTGTGGGCCACCCAAAACCCACTAAAAGAAATGGCAATCTTTCATGTAATGTTATCAGGCTCCCAATAGAAAATTGCTCTGAAGATGGCAGAGCCCTTCAGAGCAGATGAGCCTTTGGCAGGTGCCTCTCTCGCTATATCTCCAGTGGCACTAAGCTGCACGCCACATACCAGCATGGTGCGTAAGCACAGAGAAAACCTTTAGTACCCCATTTGAGAATGCCATGTAGGAAAAGGTGCAGGGGCCATCTTTGAAATCATAGCATAGCCTCCTGGAGCCTAAGAGGAATATATGGGAATTTTAAAGGATGACAATTAATTAGTTTATGATCTAGATTAATATCAAATTGAATCTTAAATAATTTCATTACATGTTGTCAGAAGTTCTTAGTTACTCTATTAGCTCATTTTTGTAATCACTATAATATTTCTAACTTTCCAGATGGCTAAAACTCACTGAAATATTGTGCGTGGACAATTGAAAAATATTCTATGAGCTATTAAAATGCTCTACAGAAAAATATTATCTCAGTAGTTAATAATAGACTATTTCTAAAAAAAACTAAAATACTTATTTCTTTTGCTATTAACCCTAGTTCTGCATTTCAGGTGCTTATGCTGCTTGACTCATTGCAACGTCCCTGGAAAGGTTTTCATGAACTACCTACTCTTCATTGGTATTCACAGTCACAGGTACACATTTAACTCACATTCATGCATACATTCCCAGGCGGGAGATATATTAATGGGACTTCATACCTGGTATTGAACATATTTGTGTTTAAACATATATAAATGCTCAAAAATACATACATGTTTGGAGGACTGCAGTTACTTGAAGGCAATAATTTGCTCTTTTCTTGACTCTCCCTACCCTCAATACACCCCAGCTCTTTTGCCCTTGAAAGGACTAGATGGAAGTCAGAGTGAGAATTTTTATCCCTGTTCATCAGGGGCAGGGCAAAGAGGATTTATAGCAGAACAAATTTGAGATTTGAGGAAGGTGTAGAAATCTATGGTCACACACACATTGAGAGGGACAAGCCCTGGCAAGTAGACCTGAATGCTTCGTTGCTTAGGGTAATGCCAGTAAAATGCAGATAAGCACATACTGCCTATTCACCTCTGAGGATGGCACAGATAATATATGCAAGATGTGGATACTCTCCTAGTGTTTGCAGCATTTTGTAAATGAAAATATACCTTTGTGAACTCAAGGTTTTTCTCTGCTTAGCAGATGGCCAAAGGAAGCAATTATGCTGTATACTAAACAAGCAGGCTTCTTTTTTTGCAAAACAAGTCACTAAAATCCCTTATATGCGAACAAGCTTTTATTAATGACCTTTTTTGAATTTTACTAGTGAGCCTAGCAATAATCCATGAGTATTGTTAGAAATGTAAATGTAAAGAGATAAGGAAATTTTCAGGCAAATCTATATTTAATTTTGAAGAAAGCTGCTCTTTTCTAATGACACTGTTTGCATGGATATCTGATGGTAAAGCTAGGGGAGGGTCACAGTAGATAAAACCTAACAGAATCATTGAATGAAAAACAAATATTTATTTTCTCTTTGTCTCTTTGGGACTCATTTGCATTAAAACTGCAGCATTTCCACAGACTGTTAGTGAAAATAAAAGCTCATTTATGCATTTAATATTAGGAAAGCTCTTTGAGATTGAGGTTGTATAAAAACTGATTCCACTCTACATCCTCATCTTTCCAAAAAGAATACCAAGCTGAGGCAAACGGAAGAGATACTTGGTTTGTTGTATACCTCAAATTTGCATTCTATTGTGGTTATGTAGTTTTATAACTGTATTATAGATCCCATTATCACACAGCTTCTTTTCTGAATTCCAGCTCCTGTTCTACAAAACTATTTGTCACTTATTTTAACCTTGAGCATAGTCTCATAAACAAAACTCCTCATGCGCTTAAAATTAAGCAAGTACTTACAAGAAGTGCCATGTGATGCCTTCAGTCCATCTTGCCCAACTACCCGAAGCCCTTTGGAGTTGTCTCCATTAGTCTCCCTGCTCTTTGGTGCTGGCAAAACCTTTGTTCTCATTCATAATGTCATGAAATTCCTTTTGGAAATGAAAAATATCTTACGGAGGCTGATATATTTTACAGAATAAATTGTTTTAATTTGCTTATGTCTGGAAAAATTGCAGTCATGCTTAAATTTTTTGAAAGGGCAGGATTGGCAACAAATAAACACAAACACATTTTGCACCAGGATGTTCCCAGCAGAGAACTGGGTGGCTCTTGCCCGCATGGCATGAGCAGCGCTATCTTCAGTAGTAGCAAAACTTCAGTCTCTACCTTATGTTCCTCTGCCAGCAGGCAGCAATACGCCCATTGTGGTTGTGGTGTCCATCCTCACCTTACGTGGCAGGATGCAAAACACCAAAGGGGTGGTTGGAAAACAGGCTGATTGTTCCAGCTTATTTTGCATGTTGTTTTATTTTTAGCATTGTTGCATTCAACACTCAATAAAACTAGAAAATGTGATCAGCACACTGAGGTTGTCTCATTTTTTATTGTCTGCTTGGTGTGAATAAGCATGGTGCGTAAGCCAATTGTTTTGAAAGCCCTAATCTAAAAAGCTGTACAAGCATATGTTTCTTTTAAACAAGGAGCTGATTTATTTTTAAGTGGGCCAAGCTAAAAAGGAGCTAGGGTTCAAGTTATGCGGTCCACAGGAGCTCTTGATGGAGTTTTATAAGTAGTAGCATTTCACATCAAAATAATTACATCTCTATGCTGATTAATGATTAACCTGAGTGTTTAGTATTCCTTTCTGAATGCCAGCTTCAGTCGTCGGATAGATTACCTTTGGAGTCAATAGGAGAAGCCATGTGTACATCAAAATGCGGAAGTTATCTTTGTCATTAACCTTGAGAAGCATCATCGATTACTGGCAGTAAGTAAGATCTAATGGTTTCAGAGAAATAACTGCTTCAAAAACAATCTCTAGGCATATTTGACAATGAGTTAGATGAAGCCACAAATATATGGGATGGATATGAATTGGTGCAGATAGCTCAGAATAGTGTTACAGTTCAGTTAGATTTACTGGTATGGTAAAGAAGACAAAAATCACCATTTTGCAATTTCCCAGTCAAAACTCACATCTACGTATGATGCAGATATCAATAGAATCAGAGAGACATCTCAGTACCATGAAGACACTCTAATAAGATCATTTTAATCAACAAAGTCATCACTACTGTGTTTCACTGTTCATGTAAACTCAGCTGTATTTTAAATATGACCTTATGCTTATAACTAAACAGGGAAAAATACATGCACATATGTTTTCTGTGGTTTTGGGGAGATGTCAAAATGGATTTCCAAAGAGATTTCCATTCCACTTTTTGTTTTGAAAGGACTTTGTAAGCCTTGATTACTTTAGCTGCCTATAGCAGCAGCAATTCTTAAAACTATTTTTGTTACTTCCCCAGTAGATAAAACAGCAGTAATTTCAGTCTCTTTGAAAATGTTTGGAAAGCACAAAACTGGTATGTGTGTGGGATTCTGCATTTGGAGTCTCTGGACCATTAAAGACTTGCATGTTTAAACTTTAACCGGCGGAACTGCCTTTCTTTCAATTTTCTCAGTATATATTATACACGATAATGCATTTTTAACAAGAGGAACTATGCTGTCACTCAATTCAGGGCATTCTAAGATTAAATAAGTGTCTGGTCTACTTTGCCTTCATCAGAGACACTAGAAACAAAGTATTTAGAAATAAAAGAAACCTCTTCGGACACCTTGTCCATCTGTTTCCCAAGTGGATGATAAAATTTTGTCTGTCCCAGCAAGTTTCAGTAGGCCCATATATTAGGGATCTGCAATTTTCTTTGCAAGCAAAGTGCATTTCAGAACACCACAGAGGTTTTGCTGATGCTATATTTTCTCCAGCCTGAATCTCACATCATTACCCATGATAATAATTCTGTAGACTTCCTACTTGCATCCTTCTGCCAGATAGGTATTGGGAGGCACAGGGGTGCTGGGAGCAGGCCAGGATACTTCCCTTTGTACCCAGCAATAAGCCTTGGCCCAGGGAAGGGGCTGTCCCCACTAGTGCCATTGCTGTAGAGCTGACTTCAGCTGCTGAGGTAGCTGCTGAGGAGCAGAGACAGAAGCTCAGCCTGCTTTTACTGGTTTCAGTAAAAGGACTGAATTCAAAAAATTGCTTGAAGGGTACCCACAGATGGCAAAAAGTGTGACATGAAGGCCCAAGCAAGTGCAGAAAGCAAAATTAGGACACCTGAGAAAATACAAAATAAATAAATTAAAAATCAGATTCTACACAATTTCTGGAGGAGATCAGTAGGTCTAACTCCTGCTCTCTTTGCCTCTGGCTCTGCATCTGCCCTTTGCATTCCTCAGGGGACTCTTCCATTGCTGATGGTTGCTAAAATACTTTGTGCTAAAGCAGTTTTCCTTGCCCTTTCTTTTGCCACCTTCTAGCCCAATGCTGGCAGCTTCTCTAGCCTTGTATCTCTCAGGAACTCCTCTCCACCACCCAGAAAAAAGGCTCTGATCAGTCTTCTTGCATAATATGTGCATTATAGGACTATGCAAGATATTGAGAGTATGGTCCCAGACCTGCCTTCATGTTTTTCAAGAGATGTATGAACTTTGAGTCTTGGAACAGAAAAAGGCCCCAGCAGTTAAACAAAAAACAATAAACCAAATCAAACCAATCAACCAACCAACAAACCAAAAAACAAAACAAAACAAAAACAAACAAACAAAAAAACCCAACCCAACAAAAAAATGTGAATCACGTGTGCCATTGTAATCCTGGGTGTAAAATAATGAAATAAAGGATGGTATACTGATGTAAAGGCCAAAGTTAAATTCTACGTTGGTGACCGACTAGCAGCAAACTACTGAAATTTAAGACTTAAGTCTATGGTCGTATGGTTTGCCTGACCCTAACTCAGGCAGAACCTCCAATATATGAGGGGTTTGCCTGAGCAAAGATTACAGAGGTTACCAGTTTGCAGTCAACTTACACAAGACTGACTTTAGCCGTATGTATCCAGCTCTGCCTATTTATTAAGATGTGACCCTTCTCCTGCTGCAGGATCATCCCTTATACCATGATTTGCAGCAATTAATTGGCCTCCTCTAAGCTGACTAGCAAATCCATATACTACTGTAATTACCTGAATGTAAAATATTTAGGAAATATCTATCATGCTCTTGGAAGTCTCAGGTCATTGAAAGAAAGCCAATGAAATTGCAAACAGGCTGACGGGATTGGATATCAGCTACCTTTCCTCCCCCCTCCCTGTTCTCTTG
Organism: Anser cygnoides; assembly: GCF_040182565.1. Taxonomy (NCBI): domain Eukaryota; kingdom Metazoa; phylum Chordata; class Aves; order Anseriformes; family Anatidae; genus Anser; species Anser cygnoides. The sequence continues at coordinate 4,523,197 of NC_089879.1, read as the reverse complement.
GCTCTTAGCATTTGTCTCTAGGGCATGACCAAATAGTGGGCATGTGTCATAAAGACATTTATCATGTAATTACAGCTTTAAGATCAGTTTCTGTTGATGTGAGATGATTACTGTGCATTTCACGCCTTTCAGGTTCCCAGCTGGGATTCAGAGATTTAAGGACATGGAATATATATTTTTTAAATTTATGAGATAGCCATTAATTTAATTAATTGGAGCATAAGAGTTCAGTCAGTGACCAAATAAGAATCCTGCAAAACAGAGAGAACAAGATGTTTTATGAAGTTTCGATATTTTTGACATGTATAAGTTGGAAAAGCAAAGGCCTTTGTTTCCTCTTCAAGGAACAGAACATTTCTGTGGAATAAGAAAAATGACAGATCAAATTAATTCATTGTGAAACCTGATATTAGAATAAGAATACTATTAAAATGAGACTATTTTAAGCCTGACTTAAAATGTATTGTTCTTCTGCGTTAGCAATAACTCACTGCAATTTCTATATGGCTTACATCAATACTCGCATTTTAAAATCTAGGCTTAGACATTGTAACTGTGATTCCTTGAATTCATTTCAAGATTATATGTTGTGTTTTTATTTGATTTTGCATTTTTAATTGCAGATCCTGTTAGATTTATCATGAGAGGAACTCTGTCACCAAGGTGATCATACAGATAGATTTCCAGTGTTTTTAATACTCACTAAATTTATATGAACTTTGCATTGAAACTGTATTTTTTTTCTGATACTGAGGTCAGCCTTTTGATCATCCTCATGGCAGTTTAAGCTAGTATATGATATTTTTAAAGGCTTCATTAAAACAGTTTAAGGTTTTAGTGAAATAGATGTAAGTTTTTTTTTTTCCATTATCTCATGAGATGCAGCAGGCAATCCAGTACAGCACCTGTGTCCAAATTACAGCTGGGCAAAACATTTTATGCTTGGCCACTTTTAAGAAAAACAGTTTATCATGATTTTCTTTTAAAGAAATCAGCCTGCTTCCTGCCCAGAAATAGCACCAAATTTCAAAATTAACATGAACAACTAGAAGCATAAATTTTAGGTTAAGGATACAGCAAGAAGGAATTGCATGTCATCACAAACAAGCATGCCTGAATGCAGAAGACTTGATTTGCTGCCTCACTCCCTGGCAGTGACACTCTTATCTGGGCGCAGACTGATGTAGGGGTGGTATAAAGGTTCATGAGTTAAGCCCAAAATGTTCTTTGTGAAAAGGAGTTGGCTGGCAGAGCTCCTGGACATCAGAAAACTCACTTTACAGCCATTAAGATACTTGCCTGTAGTACCTCCAGCCCTATGGTCGGTCACTGATATCATCTACTGATCCAGCAAACTGTTTCCAGTCTTTTTTCTTGAGGAAATGTACTTTTGGAATCACTAGTAGTGGTAACTAGTGGGAGTTACTGCAACAGCATTAAAATGAAGGGAGTTATCAAAACCTAAATCAGCAGCCCTATGTGAAAAATGCAAATCAGGCAGTGGCTGAGGATTGCAAAAGGATGAGCAATCAGTCAGGTGCGATTTACACTGGGAGGGAAACAAAGGCAGAAGTGTCCTGACAGCAGAGAAATTATATCTGACTTTATCTGAGGGCACATACCTGGCCCTGGCTGCCCCAAGATCACTGCACATCGCCAGCCAAGCTGTTCTCATGCTTAATTTACAGCCTGCAAGGTTCATGCACTGTCTAATGAAAAAATTTGATGGGAACTTTGCAGAAGGTAGGACAGCTGACAAATTATTCACATTTCTGAAGAGGAAGGGAGAGCTGCCTTGGCCCCAGGAACTGACCTCACAGTGTTTTGACCTGTTCCAAGGGTTGTCATCAGGGGTTTTATGAACATTCCCCTTTTGGATTGTAACATGGTTAATGTGACACCAGACTATATTATCTTGCTTCACCCTTTTCATAATTCAACATCACATTTGTAGCTCAGCAGCAGTTACAGAGGGGTTTGAGATGTTCCTGAGGAGGTAGTCCAACCTTGATGCAGAGTGTTGTTTGGTGTGTGCATTGTCATTCTGTCTGGTTACGCCTTATGTATGGGAAAAGCAATAAGAATTGCCTCAAGATTGCTCATATCCTTACTCAGAAACCAGTTTTGTCCTGTGACTTGGGCCTTTGGTAACTGAAATGGCAAATCAGGACGCAAAGTAGCGCTTTATCCTTGTCTGTCGTCAAGCATCCAGAGGCACCAGCTAGCCCTCTCCTTCCCAGATGGGTTCCTCATCCTATGCAGTGGAATTCCCTCATTCTATGAGCTCCTTTCTCTGTGTGTGACTGACACGACCAAACTGATATGTTTATTTTCACTGATTTCCAATAGAGCTGCTTTCTCCATCAGTAAACATCAATTCCACCTCCAGTCAAGAGACAGACCACCTTTGCCCAGCAGTGCATCTGAAGGGCTGAGATTTCCTTGACAAAACCGTCAGTTTCTCACAATCCATACTCATAAGCTTCTGTGGAAAGAATTACACTTCCTCCACTTGAATTTTCATAAGTTTCAAAAAATCTTACCTTCTTTTCTGAACTACAACATCTTATGTATCTGCCAAGTTCTTTGGAGCAACCTCTTTGCCAGAAAGATATTGCTATATCTATAGTCCCAGGTCACTGAATTCATCTCTTCCTCTACAATTTAGCTGTTAATCACATTCTTTTTAAATAATAAAGTAAATAAAAAATAAATATGACTATAAACATTTTGTTTGATGCAGATCTCAGTAACAGAAAATAGGATTTTACTCTGCTAATAAACCAATATTTTTTGTCTTTTCTTTTGATGCATACTTGCCTTATAGGTAGATTTGTCTGTCTACATCTCAGTACTTTAAGGCAGTAATAAAAGATCCTGAAGTCTCTGTGACTTAATAATACGTCCAACTAAGAAAAATTTCTTGCAAACTAATTTTTATGCACTTTTAGAAACTGATATATGGTTAATATTTAATACCAATATATTAATGAAAAATTCAGCTGCCAGTAAATGGGATTTATTTATTTTCTACCATTTAAATTGCCCCTACTGTCATCTTGAAAATGCTGATAGATAGATAAATAGATAGACAATCTAAGCAGAAACAAGTATCCATTTGTTACGGGCTATTTTGTGTTTATATAAGTGATTTAGCTTCAGAGGTGTCCCACAGCTTATATTCTAGCAGGAAAATCATGGAAACAGCAGTTTCTAGCTCCTGTTTGCTTTGTAGAGGACAGAAGTCTGCTCTTAGCACTAGTCAGTGTAGAAGAGGTAGCTATCATGATTATCATTTGCAAAAGCAAATTCCTACCAGCAAAAACTTTGGTGGTGTACTCCAGTTTTTGGAGTTTCTTAGTCCTTTCTTACCTCCTGGCATCACATCAAATAGCATTGAGCATGTAACAGTCCTGCTTACACTCTCTTCCTGTGCCTGAAGAAGAAATGCAGATTGTATTTTGTACTTATTAAAATGGAAAGAAAAAAAACACAAAAATCACTGATGTTGGATCCCCGTGTGCTCTGAAATACCTGGTCTGTGGTCTTTCAAGGACAATTACACTGTTCACTTAGAAAAGAAGCGGCATCATTTTGCTACGTTTTCCCCCATAGCATCAAAACTCACACTTGCCCTTTGAAAGCTTGCATTTGCTTCTGTGTGTAGTACCCAGGTAGGTACCATGCTGGCATTTCTTCATTTCATCCCTCTAGATTTTAAAAGAAAATCTCTCTGTAATGGTCATACCCTCATTTCTTTTAAAAAAAAAATAAAATAAAAAAATAACACAGAGAGAGAGAGACATCAAAAGCAATTTTTCTTTTCCACATGCCTATGTGGTAGACCCAGATGTCAGGCTTTTTGTGGTGATGTGATTCATATCACTTCAGTAGGGGATGTTAGCTCTACATTTAGTCTTGCCTAGACTGTAACGAAGGACACCGATTACTCTGGTGATTCAAGCTAAAAGCTGCAGGAGAGGCATTAGAATACAGGAAACGTATAGGGGAATGCAATTTCAAAGTGGATGAAAAATGTGTGAGTGGATGAACATTCAGTTAGGTAATTACACCTTAGGTTTAGTCCTGAATTTTCTTCAGCCTTACTCTAGGGAGTGCCTAATGGCCAGACCTGAGTTTTTAATGGCAACATTTGGGCAAAAAGTATGGCTATTATGTGAGCAAATGTAGCACTTTATCCTGGAGGAATGGATATCACCTTCAGTGTCAAAAGTAAAGAAGAATCAATTCAGCTATGTGAGCTATGAAACTTTTTGGTGGGCAATCCTAGAATGGCCTCGCGCTGTGGGGAGGGGAAGAGGAAGATGGTGTATGAACGTCAAATGTGCACAGCACAAAGTACACAGTCAGAGATATGTGTGTCTAGTGTTCAGTTTAGCATTTCCAGTCACATCAGTGAAGTTACATTCACAACAGCTGGAAAAGAGAATCATGTACAGAATTTATGCAAAACCAAATAATCAAATAATTTAGATCAAAAGAGATACAAAGCCAAATGAAATGATGAGTGCCATTTTCACCACTAGATGAAATGTGTCTCACAGCAATCCAGTTCTTAGAGCAATAATAATTAAAATATTCATAGAACAATGTGACTCTTTGGGACAAGAAAATTCTCCACTTTCTGAAAAAAACAACTTCCGTGCCAGTTAACAGGCATTTGGCCAGATGTTAAATGGGACAAAAGGGACAGTCACAAAGTAGTTGGTGTAAGAAAGTTTTTTATTTATTTTTTAATCCCAGGGCACTCCTTGAGATTGTAAATGAGCTGCCTCCAGTCCTCTCCAGTCCTTCCCTATGGAAATGAGTCTGCATCTCCCATTTCCAGAACAACACCCTACTGACTAGTCATAGGATGTTATGGTGCAGGATGCTCTGTGGTTCTTGGTGAAACACCTGTTGGAGCAGGGAACAGGTGACACAACACCCTTTTCCTAATGCTACTGAATAAGAATAAGCTCTTGCTCATCTTTACAGTTTGAAGGAGGTGCAGCATCTTCAAGGAACAAGCTGAAGAGTGCCTCCTACCAGAAAGCCTTACCTCAAGAGCTGGTAGAGGATTCATGAAAAAGAGGGCAGATTTATATTCCAGCTTTTGAACCAACATCTTCTATCTTTCATACACATGCTCTAGTGAGCATTAATACTGGGGACAATCCTCACTGACTGTAACATTAGAGTGTTCCTTTTTGCATGAAACGATTTAGACTTCAACTGAACCACACAGCAAGCGAGATGCTCACTAGTCTGTTGGGAAGAAAAGTCACGAATGGAAATGGAGACTAGAATTCAAAGAGAAGCTGTATCTTGGTCTCCCAGATTGTAAATACTTGTCTAGAGGAGAATTTAATGTCCTGCTTATTCAGCGCAAAACATGAATTTTATATTTTTCTCATAAAAAACAAGCCCATAATAAAAAAATCATCATGGCTCAAGTGAAATCACTTTACATAAAAGCTGAACATTTAATTAATTTTTATTTTTATTTTTAGTTAGGAAAAATAAGAGTAGAAAGGAGAGAACAATACTTGCTCTGTCTTTCCTCCATTTTACTTCTGCGGATGAAGCCATATACACCTGCTACGTGCACTCTCTTAATTGCTTGAAAAGCTTCCTATGGCTGTTTTTCTACAAATGGACCCCAAATTGCCATTACTGCTGCATGCTTCAGGCTAACAAGAGGAACATAGCAAGGAGTAATGGATAGGCCGTTGGCCTTATCATCTGGTGGGCAGGATAAAATCTGAGCTTCCTCCTTCCAGGCTTCAACCTGAACACAGCTGTGACGGAGCAGGAGGAAGTTCCCTTTGCCTGGCTTTGACATGAAGAACCTCACTTGGCCTGGCTTTGGCATGGCTTTTACATGTTTTTTACATGGCTGGAGGGAGGATCTTCAAGCAGTGTTGTAGAAGAAGCTACTCTCGTGAGATATGCTGCCCCACTTGGAGTCCTAAGATGTTAGAATCATCCAATAGCTGTCTACACCATATGCCTATCAGAAGTGACCCCTGATTTTTAACATTTCTTTTTAGCAGAGTGACCTGTTTTAGCAACATGTATGTACAAGCATCACATCAACAAACTTCCAGAGGAATTTCTCTTGTTATTTAATGCAGCACCTTGTATTTCTATGACTAAGGCAATTTGATCCCTCAAAAAATCGCGGTCTGAATGTCCTTAAACTGAACTGATGTACTGTACTTAATAGCCTGGTGACTTCTTGGATTAGACTGATAGAGCCGGTGATGAATAGGGTAAGTATAGTTAACAGCCATTCTTAAACAACTTTGAGTGTCATTAATTTTGTTATAGGACAGATTAATCTGAAATGTCAGGACTTGCTGTACTAGACCTAAAATTGTATTTTCAAACCAATTTTAACAGATTGTATTTCACTCTTGACACAAAATTCATTTGCTTGCCTTAGATTGCAGCTTTTATTGTAATTGTATCAAATTAAATCAGGACATTAGATCCATAGAAAACTAAGTTGAAGTTAGAGGAAAATAGTTGCACTAAATTTCTTTCTATTTTCCTTCTTAATACATTTTTTCCTCTTTTAACAAGCTCTAATGCTTCAATAGTGTTATAGATTAAGAAGAGATTTTCATTGCATTATGTCTAGGTATCTAAAGCACAGCTATACATAGTGCAATACCCGTTCCATTGGTTGCCATATTTATATTAACAGAATACCTGAAAAAGAAAGAAAACCTGGTTTTCTTTTATACAGTCAATATTTATTTTGATTGGTGTTACAAATTATGTACTAGAGACAGTTTACTTAAATCAGTTTGAAACATTTAATTAAAGAGCAGCCTGGATGGCTAACAAGGACAAAAAGTAGCAGAACTTTGAAATAGAGTTTAAGGATGAGTTACAGGGCCTTGAAAAAGAATAATTTCCCCTCACTCCTCAAGAAATACACTGCAGATAATAAATAGTTAAATCAATAATCTGGACATAAGCAATCCATACAGAAAAATATGTTTGCATAGAAGCATTTCTGAATAATCTTGAATTATGAATAAACTCGTAAAAGTACAAGTCAGTTCACAGATAATTCATGAACTGAAATAAGGGCAAAATTTGTCGAATAAATTATTCACCGCAAATAGTTCCTAAGCTCTCCAAAAGTACTATCACACTTCATTTATCTCTTGCCTTAGGGGTAGACAAAAATACTCAGAAAAAAATATAACTAACCTGAATTTTTCCCTAAAAAAATTCAAACTGGAACATCTCCTTTCACAATATTTTTAAAGGTAAGAAGCTTGTTTAACTTCAGCTTTTACTTCCCCTCCCCAGGAACCCGATTTTATGTCAGAAGCCTCTGATTTTATCTCAACATCAGATATAATATGGTGTAGAAAGAGTAGCTGTAATTCCAGTTTCCCAGAACTTACAGTAGTACCTGCTGGAAGATTTGGTTTATTGCAAGACCTTCAGACCAAAAAGAGAAAATTTAAATTTTTTTTTGTTGATTACTAAAAATTCTTATTTATTTATTTATTTTTATGCTGCACATTCTGTATCTAAAAGGGCACTGTGACTGTCTCAAGCCTGTAAAGCCTGAGCTTTTGAATGTATTTGTATTGCTGTATTAGTCTATGAAATACCTTAGGAGGTTTATCTGATGTGTGTAAATGGAGGCAAACCAGTGAACTCTAGGTTCATCTGCAACTTCTGTGCACCAAACTGGTGAGTGTCCTATGGATTTTCATGATTTGTATCCAGAAAAGAAAGCCAGAAAAGTGAGTGGAAAAGTCATTAGAAGGACATCAGCTTATGTAATTCCTGGTGCCAATAATAAAAAATATCTCTGACGGAGTCCAGCAGAAGTGTCTTTTATTTTCCAAATTGAACCAAATCAGCAACATTTTTTTCTACTATATTAAAAAAAAAAAAGAGTAAAAATACTTAAGACAAAAAAATATATTTTCTGGACAAGAAGGAATACAAGATGTATGCAGGTGTAGGCAGATGTTGGAATATTGAGGCATCTGGTACACGTATGTTGGTATATACACAATTTATAGAAACATGAAGTATTTGGGATTCTGCTCTGACTAATAGAAATGAACCTTGGCAGCATGACATGGCTTACCATTCAGCACTGTATCATGTAAGAAGGTTGATGCAGTAAGAACTCATTTGAGCTTGTGCTGACTTCCAGCAGGCAACCTGGAATCCCAATGCCAAAGCAGGGAAACGGAAATTCAGAGAGGGAGTAATGAAACAGAAGAGAGCAAAATGATTCTCAGCTGTGGTTTCAGGACAGGTTTCAAATCCAAAGGAAGTTACATGAAAAACCAACCTCCACAACAAACAAACAAACAAACAAAACCCTATGTAAATCAGAACTTGCTCATGGGATAGTTATATTGGTCTTTTTTTCTCAGACCCTTGAGAAAAGATGATCCATACCAGTCTGTAGAGACATAGAAAAGTTTTGTCTTGTACACGGAGCTAACATTAAATTCTACCAACACCAATCTACAGCCTTTCAAAAAGCCACCATGTCAATGGTCCTTGAAAGACACCCGCAGCATTCTCCAGGGGAAGAAGTAGGTAGGCATTTAACTGTGTGCCTGGCTCTCCTTGCTTCATCAAACAAAAAATAAATTAGACAGGTCAAACATTGTAGATCTAATCTCACTGTGAACTGAAAACATAGTGGCTCTCCTGCCACCAGAGTAAAGGAGCCTGCAGTGACCCCACCATGAACTGGAGGGGATGGGAGATCACCAGCAGGTGCAGTCTGGGAGGACTCAATGTCGCATTCAAGTTTATTCTTTGTATGGTTCTGAGAATGGCAGGATTGTGTTTTGAATCCAATACCCCAGGGCTTTCACTTGCTTTCTCACAATTACCTGTGCAAGAAGAAGGAGGGGGGGAAAAAAGAGAGAATTCTTCTGTGGCAGAGCAGAAACGGTCAAGGGCAGTTCAGATTAAAGACCATGATTGGCACAGGCTGCAGAGAGGCTAAGCCAACAAAATAAAAAATAGAAGCATCCTGTTTAATAGAAACAAATTGCTCTCCACTTCTCAGTGACACAGATAGTGGGCCATTTGTACCTGCTGCCCTTTGTTAGGAACAACAGCAAGGAAATGTACTCGTCTCGGGCAGGGTAAAATTCTTTCTGTTGTATTTGGCTATCTCAGTCCGCAGAACAAGCACAGCAGTTAAGTAGTTGAGCTTCCTTGTACATTTGTTTGATTAAAGGTCTGTAACGCTGGCTCAGGTAGAAACAGCTCAGCTGCATGAAACCGCAATGAATGAGGGGTTTGTTAGAGCTCAGCCAGCGAGACACTGCAGAGCTGGTCTCTGAATGAGCTCTGAATGGGAGCTTGTTGTTTTGCTTGTTCACGTTAGGATGGAAGCACGAAACTGTACATTTTAAATTACATGTGATGAGATCTGGGCTGGTTTGCATGTGTGTATTGGGGAAACTGCTAAAAATGAAGGCAGGCTCTTTTGCAAGTTGACCCAGGAAAACAAATATCCTTCAGATGTCCCTGAGTGCTCCAGTTAACATTGGCATTTCTAAAGGTCACAGTGGAGTGTGCTGAAGCATATTTATGAACTGACCAAATAGGTTTTAATTTTGATCATAAATGGGCTGGTGAAAATCCAACCCAGTAGCTGATATAAGAAATAAAAATCCAGTATTTATCTGTGATTTTTACATATCTTATAGTGATGTGATTATGAGTGGCAGATCTCCCTCGCTGTAACCTTGATTCCAGCTCCAGCAGTTCCCATCTCCTGGGGTCAGCTGTAGCTGCTCCATCAGCTCCATCAGGTGAGGCATGCACTTGGACATAAACTTAGGAGCAGTTCATTTCTCTTGTTGAACTGGTGCTGTAGTGAACAAGTAAGTGGGCACACGTAACTCACTCCACTGATGTTCTTTAAATGTTGCTTGGCGTCTTCACTCGGTTTCTCCATGTGGATGGACCAGGACAGGTAAACTCTGACATTGTGTGCGTGTACATGTATATGGATGGGGCATACAGATTAATGCTGATAAAATACTGCACAGATGCTCAAAAGTCTTGGCAGAGATGTTAAAATGCCTCTGCTCCTAAAATTTGTAATCACTGCTATAATCAAAACAGTTTTGACTTGTTAAATTTGAGGGACTCCAATTACAACTGAAGAAAGTTAACTTGTTGTATCTTTTACAAAAAAATAGATGACTGACTGGGAAATGGTTTTATAAAGTATTTCTGCTGTGAAAGATACGCAAACTTTAATCCTAAAGATCACACATGTTTAAACATGAATGTGTAACTGTTCTCTGTGCTTTCACAATGGAGAACGTGTTTATTTTGTTGCCCATTATCATCACTATGTATTTGCCAGGCATGATCTTTAGGCAGCATTATACGGTCATAGCCTACCAAGCTCGTTGCTAAAGATTTGCCCTGCAATTTCTTAAAATGTAGAGAAAAACATTTTAAATGGTGCACTACGAGTGTGCAGATCACACCTTGCCTAAGTAAGTGAATTGTATTGTGTAGGAGCTGAGAGTTATTATTTTTTTATATGACTGGAACTTCAGGCAATGGTACTTTTCGTGTGTTGATGGCTGAGTAAGTTTGGAAGAACTTGATTTCTGGGATGATACTAAGCACCTTAGCTGAGCCATAAATGCCCACAGTTAAGATCTGCTTTGCAGGAGAGTCGTTTCTGTGACTTGCCTACCAGTTGAAAATATTTCTGATATTCAGAACAAAATGAAACTTGTTTCTCTTCCACATTTAAACAGGTAAGCAGTATTTAACACTTAATCTACCAACAGGTAGGCCTAAAGAGTGGCAAAAATCTGAAAGGAGAAATATTTATGCATAATGGAAAATGATGAAATATATTTTTTTAACATCTCTAAATAACCTTTTAGAATTCTTCATGCTTCTGTTTTTCTGATAGAAAATAATTTTCAATTATAAAAGAAATACTGGAGAACAGAATGGCAGGAAATATGTCTGGGACTGCATCAGGAAAGCCCAGCACCAATGTCGTATCTGGTGACTAATCAAAAGCCAGTGGAAGTCAATGATTCTCTTTCAATTGATCCTGGTAGATCCAGGCTGGTCACGCATGGCTTCACCTGCAACCTGACCACTACAAATGGGTCTTCCTGACCAGCAAAATGCATTTGAGGTCTGGCAATTCCTTTGAGCTAAGGTTTTCTTTGTTCAGATACTTGGTAAATGTGTTCTTGCTCTTTGGATATCTGCTTTTGTTGCTGTTGTTTATTTATTTGTTTGTTTTTTTTTTTTTTTTTTTTTAAACTTTATTTTATTATTTTATGTTTTTTTAAGCTGTAGACTAAAACTGGGAAAGCCTAGACATGACAGTTAGATGAGGATGCTGTCACTGTTTTGTCCCAATTTTTCATCATTGGAAAAAAAATAATGAGGAAAGCCAGTGGCTGCAGCCCAAAACAGTGAATAGCCCTGGAGTGTATGAGGAGTGAATGAACTACACTGAATGATCTAGAGTCCCAAATACATAGCTGAGGGAGATAGGTGAGCATGAACCTGAAATTTCTGAACTGCATAAAATCTCTTTTCTATTGCTATATTACAGATAAAAATACAGGAAGTTTTCTCTGAGAGTTTTCCATGAAGGTGGGTTTCTTTTGCTGCAGTGCCTTGCATTGCTAAATTTACTGAAATTCAAAAAAACCACCACCACCACCACCAAAAAAATTATAAGTAAATCTATTGATCTGTTTTACTTCACAAAAAAAAAAAAAAAAAAGAAATAAAAATGCTTTCCATTTCATGTAATTGTGAAATGTATTAAATATAGTTCGTGGAATTGCAAAATGCTCTAAGGCTACCCAGTGGTAAGGAAGTTGTTGAAACAAGTGTGCAATAATAAGAGATTGTCAGTCAAGTATCCAATGCCATAGTTAATGGGCAAAACAGCTCCTGATAGTGTGTCAACTGCAAATATAGGTTTAAAATGTTCTTCCTTTATAGATATTTTGTGTGATTTTAGGAGGGAGAAAAAAGTATTTCACAGCTTTCAACATTTAAAAACTTACTCCATTAAAGTCACCTAAAAATATTTATAGAACAACTCCAAGTGCATAAAAAAGTACAATACAGGATAAAAAGGTACAATAAAGGTTCACTCAAATATCTTTCACAATTTAAGCTTAATCTAAAACAAGCTTTCCATTAAGATTACAAGGTTCAGTTACTAGTAGTGGTTTTAAAACTGAGGGAAATTTTCATTTTATCTTTTACCTGGCTTTTTATTCCTTGTCTTAAAAAAAAAAAAAAAAAAAAAATCATAGATATATATTTATGAGTTTATAGGCACATAATGAAAGAGAATTTGTGAATCATCATAAATAATATTTTTTGGGTAATTCCTGGGTTCCTGACCTGCTGGAATAAGTTGTCTTAGAAATCACAGACACCAAACGAGGCAGGGACCCTTTCTTTCTGGAATAATGCACACACATGAAGCTTAACCAGCACCAAATTTCTTATATTTCCAGTGGTTTGACTGCAGTTATAACATCACCTAAAGAGTTAGCATGTCCCTACTTCATGTTACCCCAAGTCACTCATGGAATATTGTTATGAATATTTAGGAGAAGATATCTGTTGTGATGGAGCTTCCTATCCAACAGGAAGATCAGAAATCCTCACAGAAGCCGGTATTTAATGTATATATAAGCTTACATTCATGTACATGCTTAACTTGTATCGATGTATATTGAAGTGCAATATTGAACTGACCAGAAAAAGTTCAATTTAGAGAAAAATGCCATCTTTCTTCAGTTAAGAGAAAATAACTACACGTTTAAAGAAGGAAGAAACATGGGAATGGAACGACATTTTCTAACAGACCGGAATTCCGGTTGCACCTGGTGCTCTGGTTCTGCAGGTGCTTCTCTTGATGTTATCTGTGCAGCAAACTGCACGAAGCCATATCTGAAATTTTGAATTTATATTTGTGAGATTCTCTTCTCTTCCCTTCCCCCCTTTTTCTCCTCTGCACTTGTAAATATTCTTCTTAACAAATTGCTTAAAAGTGTGTTAGCAGGAACGCTCTTTGCAGTTGGTGTCCCTGTGCTTCTGACTGTGTGCAGAGCCTTTGTGATTTTTCATCTCTGCTGGAAAATGTCATCTGTAGTGTTTACTCTTTGACAATTCTTATTTTCTCAGGGGCATTTCCTTCATTTTACTGAACATCAGTTTTTGCACTGTAATTTTTGCGTAGTGAAGGCTTTCCTTGCAAATATACCACACATGCAAGCCATAAAAATACACACCAGGAAGAGAGTAGGGTCAATGCAGGGGTTCAGGTACTTGTATCTGCACCAAGATTGTGTCACAAGGAAAGCCTGGGAGTCCAGCGGATTGCATAAAAAAAAGTGATGTTATCACCAAGCCATGCTAAATAAAAAAATACACTTTTACACCCACATTTAAAATCAATGCACATTTTGAGCTGTATTCACATTTACAGAAATTGATTCAAGGCTCTATATCACCACCACAGCTAATTTCCATTGGAATACAATGTTTCCTTAATTAAGCAAGGCATGCAGCTGATGGTCATTTGGTTTGACTCAGAAATGGCTAATTTGTTATCAAATCCTTTAATAGTTCATGCTGAAGTTTCTGTCATTACTTGTTGCTCCTCTCAATCTTTATTATGACAAACCCTTTAAAAATGCCTAAGTAGAAAAGAAGTGCACCCATTAATCCTTTCAAGGAAAGACCGCTGGTACCAGATTAAGTCAAGCTGGCATCTGAAACTATTCTTTTCTTTATGACACATAGTAAGTGGTCGGTAATCCACATCTTAATCTCCTTGTTGCACAGCTTGGTTTATCGTAACTGATACTCCTGTGACTGTTGCAGACCCCTATTATGTTACCTGCAGCACTCAGCTCTTCTTCCTGTTTTTCCCCTGGAATGTCTGATAAAGGCACCCTTGAAGTTGACCATAGACTCCTGAGAAACTGCTTTTCAGAGAAAATGTGATTTCTTTAAAGTTGCGTTTGTGTTACTTTTGGAGTTTCCCTTGAGCAAAGACTCAACCAGTATTTCTTCTTTCCACCAACACATGAATTTAACTGCTACTTAAAGAAAATCTCTTTTAAATTCCCTATTCCACTCCATAATTTTCTCTGAGCTATAATTATACCTCATGGCTGTACTTAAGTACCCAGAAGAAAAATAAAAAGCTGCAAGAAGTGAAATTTCCCTTGACCGATACATAAAAAAGTAAACACCAGGCGTTTTAACCTAGAAAGGAAAGGTGTGTTCCACGCAGCTGCAAGTGAAAGAAACAACTTATTTGATTATGATGCCCAATTTCTCAGATTTTCTAAAACACTATTTGTGTACAGAGCAGATCTAGATTTGGTTGAAGCAAAATATTTCACCTTACAGTTAAGTTGAGATGCATTCTTACATCTGATTGACTACAGTGGTTAAATGTCTGCTAAATGGAGACAAAACAATCTATGTACCTAAAATCAAGCATTTCAAAAGCCTTTCAGAAATGGGCCGGCTAAAACATGATATTCTCTTAATCTTAAGTTGCTAGCATTTGGGAAAAAAATAAAAAGTTGAGTTCCAGATTTCAAAGCTTATAAAGTTTTTTTTTTTTTTTTAAATAAAAACTCATCATCTTGATTTGTGCTCAACTACTTTTAAGTTCACATATTTCTTATATGAACTTTGCTAGGTGCTGTAATTTTATTCACTCTCAGGCTGGATTGGTTCTGCTTATTCAGATGTCATTAATTACAAGAAACTGGACTCAAGCGCACATATCCCATTCACCCATCTTGCCCTTAGGCCAGTCAAATTATCTGGCATTTAATGAGGAGTTTTAGATTTTGCAAGTTATCAGAATTGGCCCCTGAAAGAGTTAGCTTGTGAATTGGGCTATAATATAATATAAATGTGCTATTCTGGAACTTGTTTCAAAACAGACAGCCCAGCATCTCTCAATATGTGAGTCTAAAATGTTGTGCCCTGTTATAGCAAAGGTGCTTTTTTGTACTTTGAGAATATTGCCGCTATCATTTTTAATGTCTTTCAGTTGTGTGAGAACACATCTGCCAAGATAGTTTGTGTATTTAATTACCCAGCTTTGGGGTAATTGTAGCAATATTTTGTATCCCCAGTCTCCCAGCTGAAGGGGGCTTCACTGAACAGCACTTCCAGCAATAACATAGTACCATTGTCACTGCTGGTTATTTGATATCTATCAGTGTTAGTGCAGGTCCAGAGCTAAATGAAGGCCATAACAATCTCAAATACATATCAAAATCTCTTTGAGGTGTATATGACGTATCTATTAAGCATATTAGCACTGTAGCCTACTCTTCAATATAAAATTAATTCCTCAATAAAAAAGCCAGCCTTTGACTATGACACTTGTGGTGGTTGACTCAGTGTCTTCTCAGCATGCACACATTTAGGGAACCACCTGAGGACAAGTGGCTGTTTACAGAGGTAAACACATTTCCTCAATGAGTCCACAGTGATGACTAACAACTGCTTATTGTCTTAATACAGATAGATTCCTACATCCAGGCTCTGTTCTAGAGCAAATGGAGAGTGTGCAGGGTTCTCACCATCCATCCCATGGTGCTCTCTCCCTTGTTCTGCAGAGAGCTGTGCAAAATGTCACCTCTTTGTGGGGGTTCTTTCTTCCTTCCATTTGCTGGTAAATAGGTTTAACCTGAGGGGAGATAGAGTGAATGCCAGAGCATTGTTTTATTCTTCATCACACCTCCCAGAGAAACTATACCACTTTTTTCTCTAGCAGGAACAGAGATTAGGAAAAAAAAACATGAAAAATGCAATATTTTTAAAAAGTGTTAACTGTGAGGCACAATAATCTGCCATAATGCACATGATCACACACTATGGAAATGATGGAGCTTTGCTCACATAAGCTAGCAGAGAACTCAGTGCAGCTTTTCTCATGATATTATAATCGGGCGGTTAAGCAGACATTAATAAATTCCTATTTTTATAGAAGACTGTTTAATTATAAAGCGACACCTCTGGACTGAATTCAAGCCTGAAGCCTTGTTGTGATGAATCCTGCAAAAAGCCAGGTAAAAGACTGTTTTTTGGTACTCGTGTATATATGTATATAAAAGTGCTTTATTTTTCTTGTGGAAGAACAGCTGATGGGTTTCACTTCAGCTCTCTGCTAAGAAGAAGATTGCCATCTATAGATAACTATCCCCAACTGCACTTGATTGCATCAGTGGGGGAGATGGTGGCGAGCCTTGCAGCGTGTGATACAAGGCTGTGTGAGAACAGGCTGTGGATTCCTGTCAGCAACTTCTAATTCAAAATGAAGGTGAAAGACACAACTGGCAGTTTTAAAGTGGGCATTACTGAGAACTTTTTTTCTTTAGTGGTTGTTAGGCAAAACTGCTGACAATGATTGGTTCCAATCCATGCACATTTCCAGTAACTTGCAAATACACTCTTAGATTACTTTCTGTTTACTTGTGTTTTCTTGTGTAGATAATGAAACAAACATAAAACTCCAAATATAAACCAAACCAGAGCATCCATGGTTCTTCTCAGCCATGTCCAATTTAGACAGCAAAAAGCCAAATGTTAAAAATATCTTTGGGCCCTTAGTGACATGCTGGTCTTAATCCTAGACAGAAATAGCAGGAGACAAAAGATATGGAGGCACTCCACATATACAAGCAGCAGGTGATGCTGGGCAAGAAAAAAAGGAAAACACACACTTAAATGTATGCAACAAAAGTAACAAGTATGAACACCTGTACACACAAATTATTATTTCTGGTTTTAAATCACATTACATCTAAATAATTATTATTTGTCACTTCTCCACCATCAGCCTGACCTTTGACTTGCATAGAGTGGAAATATTTTCTGAGAGTACTGGGAAGTGCAAGATTTTCCTAAGGACACTGAGCTATGAAAATCCTGGTTGGGATGAGACTATTGCTAGAACTGTAAAGAGAGAAAAAAACAAATTGTGCAAACATACATTTCAACTGCAAGGTATTTTGAATGATCTGTTCAAAAATCATTGACTCTTAATTTTACCCTCTTGAAACTTTTCAGAAAAACACTTCTTTGTCTTCTGGACATATCTGACAATTTTCAGGCTAAACTGTTTGAAGCTAACATGAATGTAAACCAAAACTGGCCTTTTCAATGGAACCGTGAGTTCTCGTGGTGAGAGGACTTCACAAAGCTAGTAGTAAAAGGCTATATGTAGAAGAGCATTCAAACTGCATAGTTTTATTTTTTAAAGTGGCTATTGCAAGAATCAAGTATTCTTTTACTTGTCTTTAATATGCAGACTTACAGCAGCAATATATAAAATTTGTGAACTGATCCATCCTGAATACAAATCAAATTACTTTGGTCTTGTCAACGTACCAAATCTTTCATCTTTTTCCTCGTTGCCTTTTCTTGCTACATTTCATTTATCTCTGCTTGCAGTTTGAAGAAGTGAATGGCAAAGAGTCATCTCCAGTTCATCTGAAGATAAAACCCATTAAGTTGTTGTATTCACATTTAATTAATGTTTTCCAACTCTCATTTCCTATTTGCCTCCTGAAAATCTTGCCTAAAGTGCTTATTTGCCAAATAAAATAACTCAGGTAAGGTATATCTGATCCAAATGTTTCACAGAAGATGACTGGATAAGATAACTCTAAGGAGTTGATCATTTTTATTATTTGTGGACAGGCTTCCTAGCTGAGTTCATTCACTGCAGACATACTCTTATCCCTGAGGGATGGATGGTGTAAACTGAGCTTTTCCTTTTATTTTTCAAGCGTTGCCCAATGCTGATATGATTGCACTTTTATCTTTATTAATTCACACGGAGGTTAGGTACTCAGAATAAATAAGGCGCTAAAATGAAAGCGTCTATTCCTGCAGATCAGCCAGCACTTTCAAACATTGCACGCATTAATCCAAGCAAGACACACGGCATCAGCTCTGAGGATGGGAAAGAGAGCGATTTTCATTTTATAACAGGCGAGGCTGGCCCCAGAGGTGACAGAGGTGTCCACGCACAGGGTGCAGATGCTGCAGCACTGGTGTCCTCTCCCCGAGTTGTCCTCAAGCAATGCCGGCAGCTGCCTGGCTGCTTTCTCCTGGTGCAAGCCTCTCTCTGTCAGGCAGACCAAGAACGGCTGTGCAATTACTTGGCTGTGGTTGCCGCCCTGCCGCGGACAAGGGAGAGCATTGAAGCAGGCGGGCAAGGTGAAGGCGAGCTGGGAGCCAGCGCCACAGCCAGCGGCTGTAATCTCAGTCTGCGATCTAGGGATGACCGAGATGAAAGGAAAAACGAGCCTGAATTTTATGCTGTAATCTTTGTCACAAACTACTTGCAGGGGCAACTTGAGCCCAGGGATGTTTCTGGCTGGGTATTTACAGCAGCATCCTCGTTGGATGCTCATTGCCCCAACAGTTAACTATTTTCATTGTTTTATTGCTATGTGACTGAGCCAATTGCACATAGCTAGGACATTGCCAGGGAAGAGTCTGAAACCCATCCACTATGAAATAACCCTTCAGACATCTCAGCCCCCTTCTCTTTAGATGTAGGAATTTTAATACTTTTGGCAGGAGCAAGTGATAAAGCTTGGAATGTAGCTGGTGTCATTAGTAAACTGCAAGGATTTTCTTCTCTCTCAAACTTTTTTCCCCAGTGATCACAGGTGTTTATAGTCTTTATAACACACATTGGATTTTAATGTGAATGCTTGCTATGGAGATTTTTCACAGCATTAATTTTATCACTTAACCTTTGTGAAGTGGAATCACAGACTGTTGCTGCTTTGTTCAAAATCTTTTGCTAAACAAGAAATACCGGCTTTTTAAAACCTAGTTAAACACTGGGTGAATTATTTGGGCTTTAGCTTAATGCTGTTTATATATTCTAATTAAAAAACTTTTATTAAGCCGTTAGTTCTACAAAATGCTTTTCAGGGTGAGGTTTAAAGCACGGGATTTTGACTTCTGTGCTAAACGTGCACACTCTGTCATGACTCTTTTCTTCAGCACAAAGAGGGGATCAGCCCAAATTAAGCCAGGTTTTCTGACATTGCAGAACTGACAACCTGACTTACTAGTCATTAGAGGAAAACAAACAAACAAACAAACAAAAACCAACCAACAACTTTCTCCTGATTTTTTGCATTTAAATATTAATTTCTTGGTGGATTTGTTCCATTGCAGTACAGCTTCTGCAGGCTTCTCAGAGGGCTTAGCTGAATGAGTTGAAACCATGTGCGTGAATCCCATTAAAAACAGTGGCCAGGTCCTGATCCACCAGCTGAAAATCTTGCAGATCATTTGATGCTGTATGCATGGGGAAGCAGCATCACTTTCTCAGAGACACCAGGCCACCCTCTCATTATTACCGTCTCTCTTGGCAATGGGATGGGGTGGATTTTAGCTGTTCAGTGGACCTGGGTTGCACAACACCATGCAACACAGACACAGCAACACTGCACCTCAACGAGCTTACGTGCAGTTAATTGAGCGTGGTAATCAAGCCTTCCCAACAGCTCCATCCTTGTCCCCTCCTGGTTACCGATGCCACAGTGGCCAGTCCCAGCCTGGCTCCACTGTGGCTGTGTTAGCACCAGCACAGGGCACACCGAGCTGCAAAAGTCCTGTTGGGTCTTTGGAATAAACACGGAATTATTGAAAGCTCCATGCGGTGCCGCGAGGTCATTGCAGACGAAGGGATCAGTCAGGATTTCATAAAGTATTTATTTAGCTGACAAAGGAATTCCCAACCTCCCTTTCATGTACGTTAGAGCTGATGCTAAGTTTCCGAGACAAGGCTCCGATTGTGGCTGTCACCAAACAATGACATATTTCTTTTCTTCTCTTAAATTCTCTGTATCATTCTATATAAGAGGGCAATTTGTCTGTCATGCAGCTAAAACAGGGCCCACTCACTGCCCTCATTAAACTGACAGCACAGTTATTAGCAGTAAACGAAGCCAACAGGCAATGAATTTAGCCACTGTTTTATGGCGAGCGCCAGTGAGATTTTTTCAGTAATTAATTTGATAAATATATTAATTATGAATTGAGTTGACAGTACAATCAGATTGTCAGCCTTCCAGACAGGCTCTTGTGATAAGTAGCTTTGTGATGAAGTGGTCGGATTTCAGTACCTGTCATCCTCCGGTGTCAGTCTCTTATCACTGTCCCGGCCATTCACTCTGTAATTTCCTGTGTGTTGTAATTAAATGGTGGGTCTCTGATTGGAAGTGACTCCTCAAACTTAATCTCTCATTCTCTCAGAACATATTGTTAAAAAAAAAAAAAAAGCCTCTTTGTTTCAGTGGTGTTTAATGTTAAAAAAGGAGTTTTTTATTTCATGTGTGGTTATCGCCTCAGTGGGTGTTTGGAGCTGGTTGTGCTGCCTCCAGCCAGGTGAGCAGTGGCAAGGGGACACCAAGCCAGGCGGTCACCTCTCGCCCTGGAAAGCCTGGTGCCATCTGGAGGACTTTGGGAAGGGTCACTGACCATTCCTCCTGCCAGCTTTTTTTTTATTAATTTTTTCTTTATGAAATAATTAATTAGGAACAGTGCCTGAGGTCATTTGGCAAGGGAGATACATGTCAAGATAAGATATTTCAAAATCACTTCCTTGATAATTTAATATGGGGATGGAATTTGAAAGCAAAAGCATGATAGAGTTGTTTAGAATTGCAAATTCAAGAGAGGTAGGAAGAAGTCCTCCAGAAGAAAACAAACAAAAACTATCAAGACGCTATGACTTTTTAAGTTCCTGTTTAAGCTTGTCAGAAAAAGACCTTTCTTTACCAAATGTTGCAGATGAATTTCTGCTCCCAGTTGCCTCATGTTGGAGGGGAAGGGAGGCAGAGGGATTATGATCCCTGAGATTTGGATCCTATTCAGAGTCTTGGTATCAAATTGCTCCTTGACCTTGAGCAAGTAACTATGATTCAACCTGGCAAAAACTTTAGTTGGTGCTTAATGTTAAGCACTTGCATCATAAAATTTATATGGATCAACTTATGACCATGTCTATGTGCTGTCCCATTCTTACATGCTAGTCCCAACCCAGAACACTGTTTTTTTATCAATACCCCATTATTCACGGCAAAGGGCAAAGTATCACACATGAGTTCCAGCCATTTCACCTGCATCTGCTCACTGCTGTGTGCCTGGAAATACCCACTGCTTAACCCAGCTTTGGCCACTGATGCATTTTAGCCTTTGATTTCAAGGCCACTGTTAATAAGTCCAAACATTACACTAAGAGATTCTAGACTGTATTAGAAAAGGAAAAGTGCATCAGAATCCCACTCCAGCAGTCATCACGAAGACTAAAAAAAGGCCATCCGGAACTGAAACAGGGCCCTGCTGTATGGCTGCCAGGATTTGCAATGTACAATACAGCCTGAAGCCCTGCAATGAAGCATTAAGAACAGTCTTTTTGAACGTCTCAACAGGGACAGTCTTTATGGATTATTTAAACATAAAAATATACGGCTTTCTGGAAAAGAACCATTTTAGCCTTTAGGGACTCATACTAACTATTGTATTGCAGGAAGATCTATAATTGAGCATGCTAATACTGATATGCTATTGTTCGAGATAAATTTCACCAGGCGTGAGCCCATAATGCAAATGATGCCTTAAAAAGATCAATTTAAAGACTCTATTGTGTCATTTTACTGATTTGCAGATGCATCCACACTACAACACAAAGCAAGCAATGACTGAATACTGGTGAAGAGACTCCTTAAAAAAGCTGACTTTTAAAGCTGTTTTAAATTTGGCAAAGTTTTTTTTTTTTTCCAGTTTCTTTATAAAACATCTATGTCTAAATCTGATAACCTTCAATGCGATTATGGCTTACTAAAATCACCCCAAAACTTAGTAAATGTTAATTAAAGTGGTTTTAATTGTCTCTTAAAATCAGTATGGGTCTATGCTCTGCTACTTGCAGTAAGACAAGTATTGTATCCATATATATGCAAATCTTCTGTAATGGAATTGAAATTTCTCAGTAAGCTTTGAACATTCTTCTCACTGAATGTGTCTGGAGTTTGTGCCCAATGCTGTTGGTTTCTCTCACATAGCATAAAGCATTATATTTGATTAAAAATGTATGTGATGGCTCAAAAATTGTAAAGAAAAACTAATGTCATCTGACATATTTGTATGGGTGATTAGGTGCCTTTCTCTGCAGGCAGGATAATGTTCTTTTAACAGCTTTTTCTGTGTATTAAATAATGCCAAGTTGCTACATATTCTTACTTACTTTTGGGGCTGTCACAGATGTAAGTTATTCCTGAGACAAGCTACTGAGGAATTGCACCCTGATAGCTGAATTCAGATTTTTAAAAATATATATTTATGGTATTTTTTCTCTCTTAAACATAAGCTTTAACTGCAGAGCAAGATTTGCTTGCTGGTAAATGAAAAAGTGACTTATTCCTTAGAATAAGACTACAGTTGCCTGCAAGCAAATGCATCTTTATCATGTCTGAAAAATTCTAAACTGAACTGATTATGTGTCACTTGACAAAGTGCTGGGGAAGAATTATAGGTGTATTCCTGTTCTCACTAAAACCAACAGTGAACTCTGCTGCAGCAGCAGTGCCCAACACATTTTCTTTACTCCCAAGCTGTCAGGTGTAGCAGGGCTCTGGCAGCAAGCAAAGTTGCACGGAGATTGTAATTATTGAGTAAGGAAAATGATCAGTATTTCCTGAGTGAGGCTTTAATCTGGGTTTGAAGTCATTGCTGCCATTGTAAGGTCCAAGTGGAAACTGTGGTGCTTTTGTGCATCTGTCAGATGCCGCTGCTTATTACAGAATAAGGAATGATAAATATGCAGAGTGCTTTGATGTGAATATCAGCTTGAACTCCTCCAGTGCTCAGGTAGAAAGCAGCTGAAGCTATTGTTTTCATCTTGCATGAAAGGTTGAACAGATGCTTGAAAATAAATAGGACCTGGTAAAATGATAAAAATCCTGGGATAAAAAGCATAGCCTCTGTTCTCCACACTTACTGCGCACCTAGCCCAGACTTGAACTGTCAGCTATGCTTGATGGGTATCTCCAAGCATTGTACAGAACTGCCCATTCAGTAATAGTAATATATAGCCACAAGAGTAATAAAATCCACATCATCTGTCCAGATTAACTACTAATCTTCATCTTCAACTGGCCGAGAACAGAGAGACTTTACAACATCAGTTCTATCATCTGCATGGATCAGGTTACCTTACTTCTCAGAAAAAAAGGGATTTTGGCTGTCAGCCCAGACCCGGAGACCTGAGTTCGTCTCCTCGACGTGACACGGACCCGCCAGGTCCACCTGTGGGAGTGATCTAGGACAGGGTTCAACAGAAATTTGAGGCACCCAAAAGACAAGCGAGCTTGAAATTAGGTGTTTATATATTTGTCTGTGTAGCTCCATGCAGGACTGTAGAGAATCACCCCAACTAGCTCCAAGTAAGATAGATCAAATATCAGAAATATAAACATGCTAGTGTCCAACCCTCTCTGGAGAGGATCAGTCTGTATATACATTCTGCTTCTCAGTCAAATATTTGATATATTTACAAGACTACTGAAAGCTTTCTTCCTTTCCTTTTTTTTTTTTTTTTTTTTTTAAATTAATTCCTGCTTGCCGCTGGGTCATGGAGCAGCTGGCACCTCCTCAAAATCCTTGCTACAAGGCACGGACACTACAGTCACCCATCTTCATCTCAGCTGCTGAATGAGCCATTTGCCATCACCATTTCTTATTAATTAAAGGTATTATCAGCAAATCCCTGAAATTTTACCTCTTGGGCAGAGCAAAGTATACAGTTAGAATGCATTTAATGATCATTTGAATGAGAAATGCAGGTCTGAAAACGAACTAACATTAGTACCGAAAATACTGTCGAAATAACCTCTCCTCCTGTCACTTCTGTTCTCATGTTTCCCAAAGCAGGTTGTCAGTTTCCTGAAACATATCCTTGTTTCCTGATTCTAACAACTAAAATCCCTATGCATTTGCTTATAAATCCTACTAACATATACTTTCCGTCTTTTAAGGAACAGGTCAATGGCCGACACAGTTCTGGCCGTAAGAAATGGAACATGATCATCCTGAATATGTTATGCCATTTAATATTTATATCATAGGTCCTTAAACTGCTGTCTCCTGCCTTAGCCAGCCCTTGCGGTGGTAAGGGCGGAAGCACAGCTGAAGAGCTGGCTCTTCCCTCCTTTCTGCACTGCTGCTGGCCGCCAGCAGTGTGGCTGGTCAGAAATGCTGCAAGCACATAGCAGAGGGCTTTGGAACAAAACTACATGGCAGCAGGGTGAAAAAGAAAGGGAGGAGAAACACGAAGAGAAAAGGTTTTCTCAGCCATTAGTACTGCCCATAAGGAAATTAATACAATTGTCTCATTAAAATGAATGCTTTTGATTTCTTATCATTTTCTAATGAGGTTTTATTTCTTGAGGAGGATAGCTGAATATTCCAGTCCGCTGTAGAAGAAACAGAAAAACAATAGGAAAAGGGTAGAAAGCTCAGGGAGAAAGAGGTAAGTCAGAATATCAGTAAAGAAAAAAAATATATATCACCCTGAGGTACTGCTCCACAAAAATGCTTTACAATAGCCGAACACAAAATCAATTCAGAAATACAGTATATCACAGTCCATAAATAACGTGTCCAATCAGAAAAGTGTGAGGAGAAAATGACAAAAGGAAAAACTGTCTCCCAAGGGGGCAGCACAGAGGCGGGGAGGGTGCAAGGAGCACATGTGCCCTTTGGAGGAGGACATCTTGTCAGAGCACCACATGTGCCTTTGCTCAGCCGGAGCCCAACAGGAGGCAGCTTTTCTTCCACAGGAAGCAGAGGGGCCTACCTGAAGGAAAGCTTTCCTAGCTGAAGTTAGCACAGCCAAAGACACTCTTTAAATCCATTCTACTATACGATATGTGCTTAAATATACCATAAATATACATGGCTCAGGACATCTCCAGGTGCAAAAAATTCAGACAGCATGAGGGAAGAATCAAATTTTGGTGCTTTGTGCACATTCTGTGAGCACCTCCACCTGGACGCAGATGGAGAGGGAGCGATGGACCACCAGGCCTCTACTGGGACCAGACCAGCAGGGGAAATGCTGTGTGTCAGCATATGATTTTCCTTTCACATTCATCCCATGCTCAAGGCAGTTGACTCCCATTTTTTGCCAGCCATGTAGGACTCAAGCCCTGAATGAATGATCATTCTTTAACCCATACTTTTATGTCTTTGAAAGAAAGAAAAGTCTTGACTGACATTTCTTTCCATCCTAGTTAATTCAACATATTAGACAAACCTAGTTAAATGCATTTAATATTGCTTTAGGCTTAATGAAAGTAAAATCTACTACAGCTAAGACCAATTATCAAGGTTCATGTTTTTAATAAAACTTATTTCAGTCATAGTTTACTGACATTGCTTACTGAGAGAAACAGAGAGGCATTATTTTGCATTCACAGCCAGCTGGGCAGAACACAAAATGTTTGTTTACAGAGAAAAAAAAAAAAAAAGTGTTTCATGGATATTCCTGGGTGCTCACATTTAACTGCAACGGTCCTATGTAAAGAGCGTTGCGGTTTGGGGTTGTGCGCTACAAGTTTTATGATCTGTCACATGCCATTGTCTAAACTACATTTTACATGCACTATGAACCTGCAAAGCCTCTCAGTGGCCAAGTGTGTACAGTAAGTACCCAAGTCAACACTTAGGCTTCTACACTATCAGTACAATACATGCATACATACATATATATATATATATATATTTTTTAGGTACCAAGACAATCTAAGCAATGGCACCCTTGAAAATGTAGCGTTGTGGAGATAAGTTTCAGTTGCTTAGAGGAAAAGGTCCTTAGCTGAGCTGAAGCTCAGTGAAATATTAAAGTAGTTTTATTTTACAGCAGTTATGTAACTTTTAGCACACAAGTAGTTCTGCTGTTCAGCCAACTGATGTTTGCACTCTTGCAGCTCTGTAGTCTGTATTTCATGCTCTTCTGCTCATACAACATTCCTGGGGACAATATGGTCACCTGCTGAAAACACAGCCTGTTATTCAGTAAAATAGGTACAGCCTCCCTTGGGAAAATGAAATCCTGGATTTGGCAGACCTGAGTTTTATTCCTGTTTACAGTATGCAGTCCCACAGTGACCATGGTTCATCCTTTCTTTTCACTAGGACTCACTCTTCTACAGTCATAAACATGGCAATAAAGATACTTAGTTTTTTGTAAAGTACTTTGACATATGAGGATCAACAGCACTTGTGAAATGCAACCTATTGCTTCTATTTGTCAGGAACATTGAATTTTTCAGTGCCAAACAATCAAAAGTTTCTCCTTTTTTTTTTTTTTTTTTTTTCCTTATAGAAGTATATGCCCTCTGGCTGCAGGGAACACCAGAACCAGCTTAGGTCAAGCAAGAGTTGATTTAACTACTGCCAGGCAATCTAGCTAGATTAAAGACTGCAATCACCTTTAGTTTCTTGTCTGCTTCTTGTTACTGGCTTTAAGGTGGGTCAAAACCAGAGGAGGCTGGTTATCATGGTTGGTGACGACAATCCTGAATTTCCCAGACTCTGCAGGTTTGAATAAGCAACTGCACTGAACTGAAATTCTGAACCTTCAGAGGTTCATCCATCACTTTTACTAAATTACCTCTTCATTCTCTTTTCTGCTAAGAATCTAATTTTTATAGCACTGTAGAGAATTTTTATAGCACTGTACTTTATCTTGTCACAGTATTTTTTGTCATTATTTTCATCTCAGTGAACTCTCGAATGATACTAAATATACTATGCCAGTTTGACTGTGAGATAATGAGGGAGGTGAACATTTGCAAATGTTCCTAGCTTACCCTTCTAACATTTTACCTGGGAAGTCAGGATTTGTGGCCTCCTTGGGCAACACCTGGAGAAGCTGTCTATATGCAGTCTTGTTTTTGCTAGCAAATGGGTTAGATCGGATGCCTTTTTTTTCTGGCACAATAGGAAACTAAGGGTTGGTGAGAGCCTTTGGGATACTAAGGAAGCGGAGATGAGCTGGTAAACTTTATGAATTAGATGACTGTTTTCTCCATGCAAATCAAGTGAAGAAATATTCACAAGCTGTGAGCCAGTATTTGCATGCCTGGAGGTAGGGATGTACAGCTACAGAGAACTCATGTCCGAGACTACTTTTCATCTTTAAAAAAGATGAAAAAGCTAGGAAAAAGAAGGGATAGAACTTGTGCAAAGTATACATGACCCTGTTATCCTTCTGCTCGCTGCCTATGTCAGTGCAAAAAGTTTCCTCTGGTACGTTCTGCTCGGTACATTCCCTAGCATCCCCCAGCCAAGGGCATCTCCCAAACCCTGCCAAGTCCCTGCTCATCTTGCCCTGACTCTGTAAAAAGTGGTTGTAAATACAGGGGAGCAAAGGAAGAAAGATTTGGTAATTTTCCCTCATCCAGTTTATCTGCCCTCCTTTTTTCTAAGCTGATCCCAGCAAAAGGATAATTACCTAAAATGAGACCAAACAAATGTGTGTAGAGGTCAGGGGTGGCGAATTTAGCTAAAGATTTTAGTTTTGCTAAATGTTCACACAGCTGAGCTCATATATTTCATTCACCTGAATATACAGTCCTGTGCAGAAAGCCTAGAGGCAGAAAAGTCATTTAGACTTCCACAGCCATAAAAATGTGTTCAATTAATGCACTCCCGCAGTAGGCAGCTAGATCCTCACCCCCTGTTACACCTCCTTCCTACTTTCTCTGGCAGCGGGGGATGAAAGGAAAATGTCTCTGCAGTCAAGGGAACATATCCAGGGCAGTCAAGGGAACATATCCAGGGCCAAGAGGGAAAGCAGGGCAGAGGCCCTGTGTGCTCAGCGATGCCAGCCGGCCACCCTGAGGCCATCTCAGCTGGTGTAATTACAAGCTCATCTCAGCACCGCTGAGGACATCGGCCAGCCCCTGCAGCAGAGGTGAGCTGGAGAGGAAAGCCATCCCCTGCCCACACAGAGCAAGGAGGATGCCACAGGGACAGGTATGGAAGTGCCCAAGCAGTGGTGGATCTCAGCAAATATGAGGTTGTTTCTTCTTGGTGGCACTGAGGAGGTTTTTTTTTATGCATGATCAGATATGGAGTTTCCTTGGAAACTTTTCTGCCTGAGGGAAGTGATGGAGAAGCATCAAACGGGCCCTTATTTCTAGACTGATGGAGTGAAAGAGCAGTTGTGGACTGAAGCCCATCACAGGCACTAAGAGCATCACATGGGTTGTCCTGTATTTCAGTGAATGTGCTTCCAGCAGGTAGCTCCAGGCTGCTGCCTCTGAGTGCCTTCTCAATTCGTCTCCACTTCCCACCTCTGCCTGTCAGGATTGGAAAACCTCAGGGAAAATATTTATACAAAGTCACCCTAGCTCTGCAAGGCAGTAACAAAACAAAATGATGTGTTCAATAACCGTGCCAAGCACAGGAACAAGTCGTACGGATGCAGTCACATTTATAACACGGACAGGAGAGAAGTTCTCCACAGACGTACATTGTACATCTTCACAGACTGCTGCCGGGAAGTGTGTGTCCCATGGAGTGAGACATCAGCTGCCTGCTGTGAATGTGCACGTCGGGGTTTCCTCCAGGCACAGGACAGGTAAAAAAAGATTCACGTTGGGCAGATCAGAATCGCTGTGATACACAGCCCCAAATAATGCTCCTCTGATGCATATGGGGGACAAATCCAAGAAGACGTGAGCATGGGTCACTCAGTCACCACCATCCTTCTCTATGCAGGTCCTGCATAGGGATGCGACAAGAGTGCAGATTAGTGCCCTGGGAGCTAGAGAAGGCCAGAAAAAAGACCAGACAAAAGCCACGCTCTCACCATCCTGCATTGCCTCCTCCCCCCCTCCAAGCCACGTGGCTTGTACAACAGTGCTCTCAGCCTCTGGTTCGTGAAGCTTGAAGTGGTTTGTGATCTGCTACTACATGGTTTATGGCAGGCAAATAAAGGGATTAAGCCCAGACCTCATGTTTTTCTCCATGAAGCGGTATCTCCACTGCAATATTGGTATGGATTCAGGATTAGAAAGGAGTTGGAGTCCATTGCTCAAGCCTGAAGCTGCAGCAACCTCCCCTGATTGCTGTCTGGGCTGTGGCATCACCAAATCCCACTGTCAACATCAGTGGGATTAAGCAGAGGGAAGACCTCAAAAGCTGTGTGGAATTTTCTCTCTCACACTTTCAGAATGGGTTTTGAGGAATGGGACAAAGGGAGAGGAACCTTTGGTTTTTTGGCAGATGGAGCCTGTCCTGCACAGGGGAGCTCTGGGGAAAAGGAAGGGAAAGCCCCTCCATAAGGATATGTCCCATGGCCAACATCATGGCTCACAAAAAAAAAAAAAAAAAAAAGCCTAAATAAGGACAAAGTCTAGCTGGAAGAGATCTTGAGGCCTTGAGAGTTGATGCATCTGAAGTGAGAGAACTAAGAATAGGCAAATGCCAAATTCAGGGAGCAGCAGGGCTAGGAAAGAGTTTGAGTCGTTCTTTTTAGGGGACACAGTAACCTCCTGCAGCCTCAGAAGGAATGTATAGACAGAAAAGGGTAACCTGCAGTTACCCTGGTCCTCACCCTTGCCCTTTTAAGCATCTGAATTGAAGTACTCAGTGCAACCATGTTCCTCCAAAGTAACATCTGTTATTTATTTTACTGGTATTGAGTTGAAAAGCCTCCTGTCACTAACTTGTTACATTCCTGCTGCACGCGTGTCCGTGCTGGTGTTTGTAATTGTCCGGTTTCTCAAATGTACCCTATCTATTCATATCTGCCAGTCCCTCTTTCTTGTCTTACCTGCTGTACAGAGAGAGCGGAGCCAGGGAGGGTGGAAGTGATGACAGTGGATTTTTTTATCTCTAAATCTCTGGGGGGATAAGGTTACATGGTTTGCCATTAGACAACCAGGTACTGTGGCAGAGGACATCATTTCCTTCAGCAGGTTATCATTTTGAAAAAAAAAAAAATCAGAAACCTTTTAATATACAGTATGGCTCGCTGAATATATTGTGGCTCTCTCTTATCCAGCTTAAAAGACTGAGCTTAATGGCTTTTAACTCTTTTGACAAAAACAAGGGTTTAATCTGGGTTCTTTATCCTCTTCCTGGCAAGCTTGCAGCTGCATCGCAAACAGTTTGTGATGCAAACCACTGAACGGATGCTAAAGGCATCCCTGCTGTTGTCCCTCGCACATATGCGAAGAGCTGCTCACGTGGCTTTGCACGGCAGCGAAGCCAGGTTCAGCACAGCAAGGCTTAGCTGCCAGCTTTGGCAACACTGTCTGTCTGATGGCCTTCAGTCACAGCCCAGTGAGTGGAGCTCATCTTCTGATGCAGAAGAAACACAGAGTTATGGTCATGGAAGGACCTGTGTGACAGATGAAGCTGAAATTCCCATTTTCTTCTTTGTGGTTGTGCAAAAAGGAGATGCTATAGCTCTGGGCTTGCAGTTCCAAAAATGTAGCAAGAAATTTGTACTGAGAAAAGATAATACGCAGAAAAGATGGTGCTTTTAACATCATTGGTATTTTTATGTCAAAGCAGACCTAATGCCTATGCAGGACAGACAGAGCAGTGGAGAAGGGCCTGGACCACTTCTTGCATCATTACAGCAGTTTGGTTTTCTTGCTGTCATCTTCCTGACTGCACAATTATTTTTCTCAATTGTATTTATAGTACTTCTATAGCTATCATTGCAATGGAAAAACAATATTTGAGAACTGTTTATTACAACTTGGTGACGAAAAGCAGAGCCTAGTCAGTGTGAAAGTTATTCCCATACATTCTGCATGAGTGTTTTGTGCACCACCAATCTGAGAATAACCCAAACTATTTCCCATTGGAAACTTTTAATCTAACAGAAGTAGAAAAATTATTTTTCAGTACTTTTTTTCTTGAAGAAGTTCCAGCATAGGAATTCTTCACTTTGATCAAACTCATCAGGCTAAACTGGTATTAAGGCTATATGTTTAAATACAATTTTTCTTTTTGAACAACAAGCCCAGGCAGTTGGTTGTTTAGATACAGAAGATAAGCAGTTCATTTTTAAAGCCTGTTGCCCTGAGCTACAGGAGCAACAAGATAGCTCCTCCAAGTTATCATTTAGTGAGTTTGCATCCTTTGTTCAGCAAAAAAGCCCAGGAGCGGCTAGTCTTTTCTCCAGAAATGAGGAATTTGTCATTTAGATCTATCACAATGCAATGCTAGCAAAAAAGTTTTATCTTAATTTCCTGATGCCAGCTATACGATATGACAAGAGTTATAAAGGCTCATTTATCTTGTCAGACAGAAGGGGCCATCACCATCAGACCCCAGAGACTGATCTGCAAGGTCTGTCTTAAAAAATTATGCACCTTGAAAAGCCTCATCCCAAACCAGCCATCAGAGCAATGCCCATATATTACCTACCTGGTCTGCACTGGACAGATTACTGCATAGTTCCCTTCCTGAAAATGTGTTGTTTTTTATGATTCTTATTAATGCTTTTCATTAATAAAAAAGGTATTTTCTGAGAATTCTTCCCTTCACCCCACCAACATCTAATTTTTCAAGGACAGGATGAAAAAGGGAAAACAGTGCCTGTTATTCCCTGCCCTGATCTGCAGGCTCAAACTGTGTAATGAAAAGTGCAAACAACAAAAAGCAAAACGGTGCTATTCATTATTTTGAGCAAATGGAAAAAATGTAGATGGAATTTAGTAGAAGTACTGAGAAAGTGGGAACATACACTGTCTGAAGTGCTCTAAATTAATATTTTTGACTCACAAAGAGGATTTTAGATGTTTCACTGGACATGCTGGACATGCTGTTCAGTGAAAACATAGAAAATTTATCGCTAGAACTTATTAGGGAAGGAAAAGAAAAATAATCTATCTAATATGCTTAATTTCTGGTACTGTTGCACTCAGTTTAGACACCTGAATCCATACATGTGTCATTTTTACCACTCTGGGGCATCCCACCACCTCCCTTGACAGTGTTTCAGAATCCCATCTGCCAGCCCTGCCTGGAGGGCTCTGCAGCATCCTTGGTGATATTATTTATTATTTTTGGAATTACTGGTGTTTGAACTAACTTATTGGTTGACCAGGTAAAGACCTGTTCTCATTCAATCGGATGCTCATATGCTTTTGAAATAAGATGATGACAAAGCACAAAGCCTGGCTGCAGTGGCATAAGACAAACTTTGTGAAATTTATGTTTATTGGAACACATTTTTTTTCATTTACTTCTATGCAAACCTTTAAAAATCAAGACAAAATGACAAATAAAGTAGTTAGAATAAACTACATGAGGATTTTTTTCTCTACCAAACAAGTTCCCAGGACATATGAAAGGTGAGCTTTGGGTCTTGAACTTTTATCTGGCAGTACTATTTGTGGACCAAGTTAAATATTCCCAACTGTTTCCTAAGAAAAGGCTACAAAAGTAGGAACTATTTGTACATGACTAGGACAGAACAATTAACTCACATTGTCAGGATTTAACTCATATTTCAGGATTGCTTTGAAAATGTTTCCTTGTTGGTAATTTAATCGTTTTGCAATCCTCTCACTGGACTGAGGGAATTGTATTCTTCTTACCCCTATCCCTCCCCCCCCCCATCTTTAAACAGCAGACATAATTTATACCTGTTTCAGTGTATTTGCCACAATAAAGAATCCATTTCTTTCTTTTTTTTTTTTTTTTTTTATTTAATCTCCTTGGAGAGTGAAAGTAGCATTTGCTGAAATTAAGGTGCATTTTGCCAGAAATGTGATGCTAATCCTCTTAGTTTTAATGGTTTTGAAATGGTTTGTATAAGAAGGTAAACAGAGTAGTTGATTAATAGGAAGGAAGTCAATTGGCCATGTTGCAAGTGTTATGTGCTATACTGTACAATAGTTCTTTATTTCTACAGAGTGAAACACAAACTGGTCTCCTTTATAAAGTCCTTATGTGCAAACCGATACATCTTATACTGTACAGTTCAGAAGTGTTTGATTCCATCACCAAAAAAAAAAAAAAAAGCAAGCAGTGCACTTTGGAAAGAGAAGTCAAACAAATGCCACTGATAAGACATTGATGTGACACCCACTATCTTCCCTTTTTATTGGAAATAGACACATATAACGAGGTGCTTCACATTTTAAAGTCTTAAATCTTAGAAAGCTCCAGGCCTATATGGTTTAGGTTTTGGCTTATTAAACTTGCAGTGTCGGGAGAGGGAGAAGGAGGGGAGACAAAGCGACTCACTTAGCACTGCCATTTAACCTTTCATTGGCCAAATCGTTTTCGTATGTAATTTATTAAAAAGGGCTGTTTAGTCCTGAATTACTTCGCAGTATCTCATATCCGAGCCCTGATGCCAAGTCCCACTGAAACCAAGCTGGAGCCCCAGCAGGGCCCCCCCATCAATAATTCACCTGTAATTCTCCCAGAGCTTGGGCACTACTTGCATGTAAGGTGATAGGAGTCAGCAGTTCCCTTAATTCCTTTGTCTGGCACAATAGCAAAACTCTGGCTGGCAGGAGCCATGAGGCTGAGCTCCCACATCAGTTGTGCTCCATCAATTAACACTCTCGGTTAAGTGCTGCGACACCAGTGCGAAGTGGCCGAAGGTCCGAGCACGAGAGGCTGTGGGTAACCCAAGAGCTCTGAAGGAAGACGTGGTGGCTGCGATTACAAAAGATGGGCTGGTGACAGAATTTCAGGGTTTAAATAGGGAAGAAGCAGAAATGCATTTGAGAAGTAACTGAGGAATAATTAGAAGTCAAAGCTGATGCAGGAAGGCAGGTTGCAGGTGTTTCCCAGGGCTCGGAGTGAGCCTGGTGCAGGCAAAAGCAGCAGTAGAACGGCCTTCATGCTCTTCTAAAGAGTTCCTTAACTAGCAAATGCAGTGAAATATTACAGCATGATTTAAAATCAATGAAGGGATGTCTGAGGGCAATCATCTTATCTCTTGCACCTTTGTCCTGATTGCAAAGGTTCTTTTTCTAAAGCTAGCTCTAAAGACCTTTGCTAGTTGAAATAATTAATCAAAATAACCTAATTTGAAATTCTGGCTTAAATAAAGTGTTTGTGGAACCAGGTACTCCGTGTCCATTTTGAGTCGAATGACAGATAAGAATGAGTCAAGAAACTACCATATTAATTTAAAAATAAAATCACTATTACACTGTTTCTGGTTTTATTTTATTTATATATTTTCAGGCTCAGACACTATAGAATGGTCTCTTTGTATAGTCAGTGATCTTCCAGAGATAAACTCAAATTGTGGTGATTTTTGTTTGGAAATGAAGCAAAAACCAGACATGCTGTAAGTTTGTTACATAAGTCCAAGTATCTTCACTGGGTTAAACAAAAAACAAGATCAGGCGTGATTCATTCTGGTAGTCACTAATCAAAAAACACCACTGCAGGATCAGAAAGCTGTTTGAAGGACGTTGGGTACAGCTGAGGGGGACAGCAGGCAGGCAGGGAAGGTGAGTCCCACTGCCCTTAGCGAGGGACATGAGGACGCCCGGAGCAAAGTGCAGTCCCTGTGTGTAAAAAGCTGGGTGATGGGGCACTACCCAGAAGCAGTTTGACCTACTGAGTTTCAGTGGTGTCTGACATTACTCCATCCCACAAACATCTTTTCTTTTGGTTTTGGGAAAAGAACAGTTTTTACAAAGCATAATTAATGATTTCTTCTTCTCTTACACCTCACAGCTCTCATTTGTGGAGTGCCATTCATATGATTAACACTCCATGCTCATATTAAGCCATGAGTAGCAGTGTCTAAGAGACATTGAGAGCTATATTTGCCTCCTGATCAATAATTTGTTATTAACTCAACATTAGGACTTGACACTTTTATAACTTTATTGCATGGGAAAACACACATAGAAATAGTAGGAAAACTACTGACCATTCTCCTTCTGCATTACTCCTTGAGAAATATATTATAATATTTTAATTTCAGAAGTTCAATGGGAATAAACCTAAGCACAGTTACTGTGCACATGTCAGTGCACAATAAGTGCTAGTAAGTGCCTCTGTACTGCGAGACCTAACTACTGCCTCCTCCAACACTTGTAAACTTTCCTTGAAGTTGGCTGCGCTTTCATCTCAATTGG
This sequence comes from Anser cygnoides, assembly GCF_040182565.1. Taxonomy (NCBI): domain Eukaryota; kingdom Metazoa; phylum Chordata; class Aves; order Anseriformes; family Anatidae; genus Anser; species Anser cygnoides. The sequence continues at coordinate 4,487,948 of NC_089879.1, read as the reverse complement.
TGTAGTGTCATCCAAGAACAATTTCATTAGATGCAATGGTCTAGTAATCGATGCAATTGTAATCAATAGCTGTAAGTCCAAGAAATTAGCTGACTTCCAGTCTTCTCTGCCCTGTTCTTTGATTAACTTCAGAAGTGCTGTGAAGCCAAAGCAGCATTTCTGTGAAGTGCATTTTAAAGTATCTCCAAGCCTTCCGGTTTTATGAAGCTGTCATGCTGTATTGTTAAAAGCCAAGAGAAGGCTTTTTTAGTCCGGGATGGAGTTTAATGTCTTGGGCTGTGTCTGATGGCAGGAGAAGAGAAGTGAATAGAGACCACCCTGTCTTATCGGGTACACCCTGCTCTGCTTTAAATCCCTCAGTAGCATCACTGCAGTGGCCTCCCTTAGATGTGAAAGGAAGCACACAAGCAGCATTTTGAAGGGTTTGGAAGCCTTGTCAAAGTGAAGAACTAAAGTTTCACGGCCTGGCAATTTTTTTTTTTTTTTCTTTTGTTTCTTGGGTCTCCTCCACCCACATGGTCTCCTAGTGCTGGGCCTGCCAAAGCCACATTGAGCACTGTAAGTACTGGCAGAGGGACTTCTCCTAACTGCTTTTTCCTCTGGTGCACATGGGAGCCATCAGCAGTGGTGTGGGGAGCCAGCACGGAACACAAAATACGAGCAGGGCTGTCTTACTGCAATCAGGTGCACATCTTCCTTTCAAAGTCACTTTCAGTGCTGCTGAACACCGCTTTGTGAACGCTCTCTGCAAAATTTCACTGGTCTGCAGCCAGAGCTTGCTCTAATTTTACATTAATGATTATTCCCTTTTCCTTGTTATGTTGCAGATCTAGTGTTCATCCCATTAATTTCATTTCACATTCACAGCAGTTTCACCCTTTCATTCTGCACTTTACAGGCCTTAAATGTAACGTGTAACTCCTACTGTCTTGAAATACGCAGGTGTTTGCCCTACACTTGACATCTTTCAGCCATGCTGAATCTCGAATGACTAAGCGGTGATCCATGTAAACGTCATGTCATCTTGAGTTTGATGTGATACCTTTTAAACACAGGAGGCGAAAAAGATAATCCTTTCCCTTCTTTCTTTCACCTGAAAGATAAATCACTCTATTTGTACTGGCTGGAAAATTAAAAAGCTTTTATTTAGCACCACTATTTCAGAACAAGCACCTTTATGAATTACAGAGGCACTTTGGAAATACAGAAGCATATTTTCGAACGAGTGCAGATATTCTCAACACTGCTTTATGTATTTATTACATCTCTTGCATTACAGTCTCAGAAGCTGATGTATTTATATTTTTCATGAGGTCTCCAGCAGATGATAGGCTATATGCTGCACTTTTCTTTATATACTTGGGGAATGTAGGAAAGGCCTCCTATGTGCTATATCTTGTCGTTATTTTTCCAGACGAAAGTGGTAGCAGATAAAGATCCCCTTTTCTTTTTTTCCAAAGCTCATGTTGGTGTTTCTTGGAGCATAACCAAATTCAGACCTGAATGCTATGCAATCAGAAAGACTGAATCCATGCAGAACAGAAATAAGTGCATGTTTGAGACATTTTGACACTTGTGGCCCCAGCATTACATTGTCTATTTCTGAATAATGCAGTGCAATTTGAGCCACACCGCTTGTAGCTTTTCCATGCTGATGTGAAAGCTTGGAGCCTGCTTGGGTACCACATCATTTTTGTGTGTTCAGACACGAAGAATGACTCAAAGTCCTATTCCCAGATGATGATGATCCTGAGACTGACATGTAGCTTATTCCATACAGCTACACCTGCTGCTAACTAAGCTACTGCCTCTGAAACTAGAATTCTTGCAATACAGCTATTTTAAAACAGTTTTTATGAGTTTCTTTAATCTACAACACTTAGAAAAGGTCTATTTTCTGGAGAAGGGAAGGAAGGGAAGTTTTACGCTTTGTTTCCAGCCTTGTGCTCATTGTGTTGTGCCATTTGATGCTGCAGCAGTGGTGCTGCCCTACAGACCCCCTCCCCTGCCTGTGCCACCTCTGGCCTGGACCCCTGATGTTAATGGTGAACAAGGAATGAAGGACAACCAAGTTTCCCATTGACTGTCTGGTTCAAAGTGCAATGCAGTGCACACTACTGTGCTGTGAGGCCAAAAACCGCCTTCACCACCTCATCCAACCTCCTGGCTAACATTTCTGAATCAGTAGAAGTAATATTCTGATCTATAGTGAAGCTGCAGAAAATGTCCTTATCTCAAGCCTGTTCTCCTTATATGGTTGTATATATATATGTATATCTGCTCACTATTTATTACTGCTTTTTTATTTTTTACCTTAGATTTTGTAAAAGATTCCAGACTAATAATTAACGTCACCCAGGGAGTGTGGCTGAGCCAGTGGAACAAAGCCATGACAGCACAAGACTTAGGTCCTGCCTTCTCCAAGACTTGATTTCACGTGAGCCATTTTCTGCTCCTGCCCTGAACACCCATTCTTCCAGTCTGGGTGAGACTGAGAAACAGAGGCTCAGCAGGAGGAGATGCTTTGCCAGGGGCTGCATTGCATGAGCTGAAAACCTTTGGTCTCCTCACTGCCTGCAACCGAGCTCACCACACTACGTGGTGCAACCACATCTCCTCTGCTGGCAGGGGGTGCAACGCAGCCCCCTTCCCCGCAAGGGCAGGCTGACATCTCACCACCCGGCTAGAAGCAGCCAGGCACTCCTGCTCCACGTGCTGGTGTTGTGGCCGGGCTTTCTTGCAGCTTCAAGCCCAGCAGGGCTGTCACCAGCTCTATCAATTAAACCCCGCGCTGCTCTGTAATTCTGCTGAGTGCTAGGAGAGGCTTGTTCTCACTGGGGTGTAACAAGAGTAATTATAATAATGATTTGCCCATTCCTTACCCGCGTATTTTCTCTTAGCAACCAGCCTGAGCACCACAAGAAATGTGATCAAAGTTGAAAGAAAATTCTCTTTGATGCAAAGGAGTTTTTGTTGCTGTTTTGGTTAGGGAGGGCAGGCAGGGGAGCCTGTCAGTGCAGCCAGCTAATGACAAACACGGGATAAAGCTCCATGGGGATTAGCGAAGTCTGAATGCAAGTCAAGTGGTCTGATTCTGTAATTTCAACCAAGTAGCAAAGCAACCTACAGGCTTTTTAGTGTTTAGGTTGCCACAAAGAAGCTTTGCTGTCATCTCTGAAACACTTTCTCAATAAGAAATTCCCTGGAACACCGAGGTCCTATTTCTTGTGGGAGGTTAAGTCATTGCATTATCTCCTTGGGTGAAAATTCATTGTGCTCATCTTGCATGGGTGTTTGAGCAGCCTCTCTTTGTACCACAGGCTGTCCATCTCTCCCTTAGGCGGTAACAGCATCAAGTGGTGTTCAGTACTACTTATCTTGCTCACCTGCCAATTAGCTATAAACTGTAAGAAGCATTGTACCCAAAATGGGGGGGAGGGGAGGGGAGGGAGAGAAGAAAAGGAAAAAAGCTGGATCAGTTTCAAGTTTAATTACTCCAAAAGAATTCAATATATTATTGCCTCAAAAAAAAAAAAAATCTGAACCTTTAATCCTCTTTGAAGATGCTTCTTACTGATATATCCCATCACATTTTTAACACCGGTGTCAGTACTTAGAGAAATCATATCCTATGTTCAGGTAAGCCAGGAAATGTATTTGATTCTTCTGCTATAATTTTCACAGCAGCTTAGTAAATGCAACCTTTTTACCCTTCTTTACCCTTTGTAAAATATCCCATCAATGCTACTTGGTGAAATACTATGTAATAAATAGAATAGCTGTAAATTAATTTAATGTGCTTATGTCTATATCATACGACATTTGTCTGGCACATACATATTTACGTAGTGTTCAAACATATATATATATATTTTCTTTTTATGAAGAAATTAAGGTTCTTCCATAAAGAGTCTCAGTACATGGCTGTTTGTGTCTCTGAGATTAAACCCGACCTGTGTCAGTGAGCGCAGGTGAAATCACCCCCAGCCCAGAGCAGGGACAAGGGGACATTCAGGCACTGGGGCTAATCCTGTCTCAAACAGGGCCAGGGAGCACAGCGAGCTGATCGTGCACTCGCGGGAAGAAAATGTCCTTCATTTGGCATGCTTGTCCTTCATTCAGGGCATAAAGCCTGGTTTTCAAGAGCAACCGAACAACTATGAAGGGTTTTTACTCTCACAAGGTTTATTTGGCAGGTTTCATAAGAACTGTCCACATATCTTTCCAATGTTTTGAATAATGATTCATTTTTTTTCACGTGTGCAACAATTTATTTTGCATGTGTTTGCTCTTCCCATGAGTCAGCAATGGGACCGATCTGGGGGCAACTGAGAGAGGAGAAGGCTGCAATTTTTTTAGAAGTCAGTATGCTTCCTGTAAGCATTTCTCAGAAATGAAAAAGTACAGAATTTGTTTTATTTTAAAACTGAGTCAGTTCTTTGTTATCGTCAGATTTACAAAACAAAACTGTTTTCAACATAAACTACTTCAGGAGTAAAGGTCCTTACTGGATGACATTGTTTCATCTTTTCTTTTGAATACAAACTCCAGCTTTTTAACAACTGAACTTTTGAAACTTATACTCCTCAATAGACCTATTCTCAAAAAATTAGAGCAATTAAAAAGAAAAGGTGTCGGTAAATTTTAATACATGAAAATTAAAAACTGAATATATATTATTACATAATCCATTTTATTTATATTTTATTACACAGTGATATTTAATATAGCATAATGTTTTATCATTTTGGACAAGGATACATTTTTTATTTGTATTTGTATTTTAACTCTCTTCATGGTTATTAATTTCTTGATTTCCAGGTATTACAGGCAAATGTAGATACCTGGTTCTGAGCTGTATTTATGTTGCTAAAACTAATCTGAGCCCCTGGTTTAATCCTGCCCAGTTAGATAGCTGCGGAACGAAAACCAGCCAGTTTTTAATGCTGCTAGGAAACCATCCCTTTTTCAGAAACCTGAGCTTAAATGCCCAAAGTCAAGAAGTTTTAACATTGATCTTCAGTCCTGCGCTGTTGATCCACTTGCATAACATTGTGCAAAACAAAGCTCGGCGCTGCAGACAACAGTCTCCTTCCAAAGGACGCTCGCTTCTGGCCCATTACAATAGCTAATTCATACAGCGATGGGAACTCGGTGATGCCGAGGCGTAAACCGGGGACCTGAGGTAAAAGGTGTAAGTGCTGGAAAACAACTCTGGCTTCTTTCAGCGGTTTAAGGCAGCCCTCTAGAGACAAGACAAAGCACTGCACTGGGAGAAGGCAGCCGCAGAAAGCTGCGGGCTGGCTTGGCACCCAAGCAACAAATAAGTTTTCCATTTTTATTTCTTTTAATTTTAATATTAATCTCCCTCACTTATCTGAAAAAAAAAAAGAAAAGGACTACAGTGAGTCTCTAATTCACAATTACTTGCTTTTCCAGCAGTTTGCATGTTCTGGCAGACACCTGGTGACAGCAGGGCAGCAATGCTGCAGCACACGGGTGCTGGGTCCCGGTGGAGGCAACTGCTGCCCCGGGGAGCTGGGCTCTGAGGTGACCCTGGGCTCTGCGAGCAAACTGTCCAGAGCACATTGAGACACATGGGAATGCCAAATTATTCCTTTGAATCTTGGTATTTAAGAAATGTTAACTTAACTCTGCACCTGGATGAAAATTTGTGTTTGAAGTGCTTCTTATGTGATGCTGGCATTTGAAGAGAGCTTAGAACTGGAATGCAGTGGGGGACAATGGGACAGCCTACCTTTAACTTCCACTCACCCACCTTTTCCTCAACCCCCTGTCACTGCTGCATCTGAGAGCTTCACAGCCATCTGGACAGGCCTCAGAAAAGCAGAGCTTCTGGCAAGGAAGGGACGTTTAAGATAGAGGGTCTCTGTGGGACCTCGCTCCCATCTGCCACAGCCGGTACAGGAGATTCCCCATCTGGTTCAGCTGGCTGTAACTGGGCTCCCTACCCTGTGGGCTAGTGACGTGCTGCCACCGAGTGAGTGGGACCCCGAGAAAGCAGGGTTTCATAGAGATAACGTGCAAACGTCCTATCTGAGACCTAGCCCTAGTTTTCTGTTTTCATCTATTTTCGAGCACAAAGATATGTATGTGGTTTAAGAACAGGCCCATCCTCGCTTCTTGTCTTCTCTGTTCCAAAACAGAAGTATTCATCTGTTTAATTTCACTATAAAATGCAAAGTCGCTTAATCTTCTATGTTTGTAAGTTTTCTTCAGGGAGGTTTTGGAAGAAAAATGCCCTCTTCTTAAACACAGTGAAAAGGGTAAGACTAGATTATTGAACAAAAATGGCATGGTGTCAAAAATATATGGTAAATCCAATATGACATAAGAACCATTTCCTATACCTTTTGCTTAAAGTAGGTACTTGATAAAGTGCTTAGTTCACTGTGATAATTATGTCAATCTTTATTTCAGTGGGAACTTCTGCTGAGCATTGGACTCACAAGGACAGTTTTTTCAGGGATGGAGGTAGCTGATACTGTAATCGAAGTTGCATTGTGTGCTGGTTCTTCAGATGATTTCTGTTTGTATATTTTTCTTGGCTTGTAATCATGCTACATTAAATTCCTGAAAGGAAGTCTGAGATACTGCAGAGCATCACATCATTAGGCCTAATCCACTGTGCATGGATCCAGCTGGTATTTCCCTGTGAATTGAGTGGGTGTTTAGACAGCTCTTGTAACAAGGCTGTTGGTGTCTCCCAACCTTCTGGCTTAGCATCTTCATTTATATTTGACTAATGAAAATGTTTTATGTTCTTCTCAGGTTTGGAACCCAAACCCAGACCCTCTGGCAGCCTGAGGATGGAAGCAGATGACAGGAAGAGCCATGAAATTAATGAAAGAAAGTAGAGTGTGTCCCCCAAAAGCTTTGCAACAGTCATTTAATGGACTGGGGAAATTAGCCATGTGTCTGAGTGACTGTAATGATGCTCTAGGCATATGTCTGTCAGTTTGGTGCCTTATCTGTGCTAGTAATGGGAAACTGGTCCTAAAAGTGTGAAAATCAGCAGGTTTCACATTTGGTTTGGGCACAAGAAACCTCTCCAAGCATGTCAGACCCACAGGTGGATCCAGTGCATGAGCTTCAATCTGAATAGCCCCTTTAACCACTCTTGTATTTTTGGACTCAGCTCTGCTTGAAAATTAGGAAAAAAAAAATCTTGCTTGGACCAGCTTTTAGTGTGCGCCTCTCAGAATCAATACACTTACCGTGGAGCATACGAATGGTGTGTTTTATGTATCCAGATGGATTACAGTTTCAGGGTGAGATTTTATAAACAAGGCTCCTTTCTCATTTGGAAAATGACTGTATTTTCTACATGTTGTATATTTATTTGTAATGGGCTTGTTTACTTAGGTCCACATCTGAGAGAAACAGTTGCAGTCACTGAACTGAGCAGAAATTGAAAATATGCATTCATATGTCACCTGGGATAACAGAGCAACCTCTGATTTATGACTCAGTTGATGAACTTGCCTGTACGAAGGGTAGCGATACTCCATCAGTCCTCAGCAGGAGCATCATGCTGCTGCCTTCCTCCCCATTAACTTCCCAGTGGTACCTCACTAGCTCTTCACTGAGCTCAAGCTCTGCCAGCTGGGGCTTATTCAGCCCAAAGTATGCATCAGGTCTGACCAGATATGGCTCAACAGATGTGTAAAGTGCTTTGGCACTTGTTGAAAGAGAGTATCTTTCCTTGGGTGACTCACTATGGACTGCTTTGAAAATCACCTAATAGATAAAGGTGGCATGGAGAAGAGAACAACAGGTGATTTGCTCAGTCTCTTTGAGTGCAAGAGCTAAGGAACATCAGATAAAACCATGAGGCAGGTTCAGACTAAGCAAAAGGAGGTGCTTTTTCACCCAGAGCATAATTCATCCTTGCCACAGTGCGTCTGGGTTATTTTGTTTGCAGATGATGAAGGAGGGCAGAAATGTCCAAAGCATCACAGAGCCAGGTCCCATCATCCCCTCAAAATTCATACAGACTGATTTAAGCAAGATGCACCTAAGGACAGGGCAAATCCGTGTTAGTGGAGTCATTTCTGGCAAGCAGTTGTACAGTTGCTTACAAGTCTCGAGGAATCATTAACATATCACCTTAACATACAGGTAACAAGTATTTAAAAGGATTTCACTGAATTTAGCAGGCCGTTTTGTTACTGAAAATCAAGCCTATCTCACAAGAGCATTAACAAAAAAGCTAAACAACCCCCCTTGCCAATGTAAAGTCTATTTCTGTTGCCAGCCTTTGGTATTTTCCCACCTGGCTCCTGATTTTTCATATTGACACCTAAAATGCCCCTAAAATACAACTTATGTGTGAAATTACAGTTATTGCAGCATCCATGGACAGGGAGACTGAGCAACTGGCTGCCTAAAGTAACAACCCTGTGTAATTTGATTGTGCTTTCTTGATGCACTTGTGTTCACCTCCCCTAACCCTGTGCTAGCATAATAAGCATAATCATTTCCTCCCTTGTACTATATTTTGGCCATATACTGGAATTTGATCCAACAGCCACCATTTGCTAGGGATAAGAAATGGCTTTAATGCCACGCACCAACACCTGAATCCTATCAATTTTTCCCTGTTTCATTTCTTCCAATAACCCAACCAATTGGCTTGAGCAAGCAATTCAGAAAAAAAATAAATGTAATAGAGGTCCCTCTTTTCAGAATGGTACTTCTGTCCAATTGCTTTCATCTTGAGAATACAGCTATGAGGTCTGTTTCAAGGGATGTCCTTCAGCAGGCAGCATGAATTGTAAAATCAGTCACACAAATGGCCTACCATATATAAAAATAACCAACATATCAACAGGACTGAAGCCAAGCAGCAGTTAAAATAACTACTAGACCAGTAACACTAAATTTACAATGCAGCTCAACAGATACATCTGGAAAAGAAAAGCGCAGGCCATTTTTAGTTTGATTTCTATTATTACTCCATTTTTTATTCAAGATATGAAACATTCTGAAAAGCAAATGCTAAAAATTGGAAAAGACTGCCATAACAATATAAAATACAATGCAAGTATAAAATTGATAGGGGAATGTTCCTGTCTCTAATGAGACAAATGCTGTGGCTGAGATAAAATTTGAGATTATCTCTGTGGTGAAAAAGCTTTCTTAGGTTGATGCTGCAAGTCCTGCTCCTGCTGCGCGGAGTTTTGCTCTTTTCCATGGTGCTGCTTTAGGTATAAATCCTGCCCTGTTAGTGCAGGTATGAGTCAGCAACTCCCTTTTAAGTCAAACTGTATTTATTTGTAGTACTTTTCCTAAAGTGTTGAATGTGTTTGTTTGGAAAGCTACAACAGGAGGATGGAGGGGAGGTAACAAGGTAACATGTACAATTACAAGGACTTTGATTGCAACAGAATGTAAGTCTCTTATCCTGTTCTGAAATCCCGCTGCAAAACTTCCTATATCAGCATATTCTTTCCTCTTTGCAGGGAACCAAGGTTGTTTTCTTCCTGCTGAAACACCTTTTTTTTTTCAAGATTCATCCAAGCTCAGAGTTAAGAGAATATGGATAATCTGCATGATAACTGAGGTTTGAGAGCCCCAAGTTCAGCTCCCTGCTTCCTGTTGGATTTCCTGTGTGACCTCACAATCCCTCCGGTGACAAAATGCAGGCTCTCAAAGTCAGAAAGGTGGAAGACCTGAAAATGAATTTCCCACACCCTGTATACAAATTTAACCAAGTTTGCTGCTGTGCTGGCAGCTGCCAAGTGTTCAGGAGCACTGATCCCTTTTATCAGATGGTTTCCAAGGGGTGCAAGCAGGTGCACCAGGCTGCATGCACAGGGCGTCTTAAACCCCACGGATGTCTGTAAGAGAAGAAATATGCTTTCAGGCTTTTGATAGTTTAATTGTGTGAAATACATCAGTAATGTTTACTTAGTAATCAGTAATGTTTACTTAGCAATTGGTAATGTTTAATTAGTTATGTTAGTAAGGAGGAAGTCTTTTTAGACTCTGGAAACCAGGCTTCGAAGTTCCTCTGCTGCAGCACTGAACATGCAAAAGTCCTCAGAGCAGGCTGATGGTTTCCAAGAGAGGCAGGATGAGCATTTGGCTAAGGAACTGACATTCCCGGGGACCTTTCACCTTTGGGATCTGGTGGAGACCACCGTTACTACCCCCCCCACCCTGCTCCGCCAGAGAGAGGCTTGTTCATTCTTCCACCCCCCCGGCTCTCCTTCCATCAGCGCTGCCGGCCGGGTGCCGGTGTCCCGCTGCCGCCGCGCGGGGGGGCCGCCGAGCCGCCGCCGGGCCGGGGCCGCTCGCCGCCGGCTGCAGCCTCCTGCCGCGACCCCATCGGGACATCCGGCCGCGCTCGTCCCCGCCTGGGAAGCGACTCCGGGGGCGTCTTCCAGCTGCTTTAGGAAGGGCTCCGGTCCCGGAGGTGCTGGAAGAAAGGGAGGAGGGGGGCTGCAGCCCTCAAGCTCTGGAATTTCATCACTGCAGGCGGTGCTGGTGTGCTCTCTCCGTGCCGCAGGACGGTTTTCTTTATGTCCTGACACTGCTTAAAATCCCCCGCTCAGGAGAGCTTGCTGCATGCTACATTATTAACTTCCAGACACATCAAAACCTCGGTCTGCCCGTGGTTATCCTAAAGGTATAAATACGATTCAGGGAAAACTTGCTTTTTCTAAAGAAAGTTTTTTTTTTTTTTTTTTTTTTTTTCTGCTGCAGCAGTGTCTTTGAAAGCCCAAAGGCTGCTTCCCGCTGTTGTTACAGGCTGCAGCTTTTATGAGTTATATGCACTCCTGAGGCCAAGAGGCCATGCAGGAGATTAAAGGAAAAAAAGGGTTCTCCGCAGCCCGGCTGCTGGCTGCCAGGGTGTATGGGGGTGAAAGGGGCAGGCACTGAGGTGCTACTACCAGGGTTAGGTGCATAGATCTGGGAAAGACTCATTATTTAATACATCCTCTTAAATAAAAGATGAAGGTGTGGGGTGAGTGCCAACAATATCACACCCCGAGGGGTCGGGGGCACCACACCACCCACACCTTGCTTACAACATGCTCTGGCTTCAAACCAAGCAGCAATGGGGAAAGCACGTCAGCCACCCTGAAAAATGCTGAAGAGATGTCCATGAAGGAAGACAACAACACCAGTGCTGATGTGGAGTTTGCACCCTGGATCTGGAGTTGGAAATGTTTGTCTCTAGGGTTTATTAAGGGCATCCTTATAATCCTAGAGCATTTCACCCTTCCTCAGTGAGGATGTGAAGGGTGCATCAGCACAGGCATGGTAGGGAAGGTCAGTGATAAATTTGTGGCTGCATGAGCAAATGAGGATCAAGATTCATCAATGCTTGGCTGATGATTCAATACGCGATGTTCTTCCTTGGTTCTTAAATACTGTGTCTCGGTCAAGCCCCTGTGCTAAGCTGCTATGATTCCTGGCTGAACTTCAAACAGAGCTTTCCAAAAAAGTCTCTAATCCCAGGTTTCACACAGGTCACACATACTCACTGTATAATGTGTTTGCAGAAGTTCCTGAATTGTGAATACTTAAAAAATGTATTTTAAATAAAATAGGACTTCAAAATTATTTCAGTTATACCTGTTTTCAATATCTTTTATATTTCACTTCACCATGATTTTAGAAAAAATCCTGACAACTGCTGTGTAGATGATTTACAGCAATACACCCTGCAGTAACTGCTGTGTTCCTGGGGTTACAGTCTCTTACAATTTTTTGATTGGGTCTTTATTGCTTCTGTGTGATTATTTCTTCTGTACAAGAGGATAACGGAGTGAGATATAACCATATGAATGTTCCTATGATTACTTGTGATGGCTGAAATACACTAAGGAGGACTTCTTAGCATTAGGAAACTCTCCAACAACATGCACCAGAAATGAAGACCAGAAAATTTAGATCTCTAAGAAATGAGCGGCCAAGGTGATTAATACCACCTATAGATTCAAACGGCTGGGAAATAGCAGGGATGTAAATCTAAAGCCACCCAGATACCAGATTAAGTGCCACCTTGGGAACCTGCCTAGAGACTTGGAAATTCAGCATCAGAGGCAGCTGGTGGTGGCATATGCACGGGCTATAGGACCAGGAGTAGACACACACTCTGGTTGTACAGTATCAGATGGCAACTGCACCATGAACCTGCAGAACATAAACAGAACCAACACAATAGATCAACTTTTTCCCAGCCTCTCAGATACAGTGCAACTTCATTATTGTGATAATAGTGTATTCCTTGAATTTTACCTCATTACTTTCCAGAGTGGTTTATGAACACCGTTTTTTATTTTCTTCATCATTCAAACTTGCTGATTCACTTTTTTCAGCAAATATTCAGAACCTACTCCCGTATACTCATGAAAGTCAAGTCATACCTTACTTGTTCGTTTTCTCTTTGATGATCCTTATAAGAAAATATCTGGGCTGAGAATTTCCAAATGAAAAAAAAAATAAAAAAAATCCATCCTGGCGAAACAAATGCAAACCAGGGCTTTCTTAGAATAGCAACATGTGCCTCCTTCCTTCCTTCCTTCCTTCCTTCCTTCCTTCCTCCCTCCCTCCCTCCCTCTCTCCCTCCCTCCCCCTCATTCTTGTTCTCTCTTTCTCTCCCCCCTCATTCTTTCTCTTCTTTTTTCACCAGCAAGAGCTGACCAAAGCAAATGAGCACACTTTTCTATTATCTGCACAAGCTTTCAGTCAAATCACTTGTAGCATATGGTGCAATGTAACATGAGTAGAAGCAGCAGAATCTTTCCCTTAAGCGATTATTTGTACCAAATAGCTTCCTGATTAAAAAGTTTACCATGGCTTTGTATTTTTATAGTTTTCTTAATTAGTTCAGCTGTTAAACTTAACAGTGTGCTGTCAAGATCAGCTGGAAGATTTAAGCCTTGATTTAAACACACCTTGGCCTCTGGCTATACAAATATGTCTCCAGTATCAGCAAATAAAACAGCAGTGGCTTCAGTGAGTTTCTGGAGGGCTGAAAAAGAGAACACCCAGAACAGAATCGTCAGAATTTCAGAAATGTCTGAAACATCAATTAAAGTCTCCCTTTGGGGGCAGCCCGTGAGAAATGATTGTTGTTACAAACAACTGGCTTTTGAGCTCCAGCAATGGGGTACTCGGCATGAGCTAAGAAGAGAAACTGCTGCAAAACAAAAGTAACAGGCAAGAGTCCTGATGCCTCGTTTCTGCACAAATGCTGAGAGCTTGTTTCCAAACTGGACTGCTCCTTCCCTTTTTCTGTACGATGTTTGCCATGGGCACATGAAAACCACGAAACAAGCTAGATGCCATCATGTATAAACCTCCTGCGCTTTTCCCCACTTAACAATAGGTAACTGTTAGACTGGCTTTACGGCTCCACAAGTGATGTGCTGAGAGGAAAGCTTTGCCAGCCACTGTAGCTTACAGGTTTTATTGCTGGTGGCAAGATTTATTTGCTCAGATATGTCCTTGATTTTATGTTTGCCAAAAGGCAAGTAATCAGAGCAATGAGTTCTGGCATCTCTGTTGTTCAAAGGAATGTCAATTAATACAGATAGTCATAGGCTGATCATTATCGCTGTTATTAATTATTATTCTGTATCCTTTCTAAATCTCCTTGGACATTTGCAAGCACGCTCTACTCTTATGGCTGTTAACCAACACTGGGACAGATGCTGGGGATGGCACACGGGACTTTTGGTCCCAGCATCTGGCTGTCTCCAAGTTATGACCCTCATCTCCTCCGTCCACCTTGAGGAGCACCGGGCTGACTGCGTGCCTTCCGTGTACTCACATTGCGCTTAGAGCTGTGTGCTGACACATGATGATGATCACATCTCATGCTTGTGTTGGCAAGTTTCAATGGCTGGGAAGCTCTCCCTGGTGTTCAGCTGCCTGGATGTCCTGTGTGTGCTTATAGGTCACTTTTCTCTGCAGAGTGGAGCAGCACCCAGTACATGTACTATGTAAAATATGACTTGCCTTGTTCTCTACAGTGGAACAGCTGGGCAGGTAGGAGTAGACTCTTGCAGCAGAAAACCTGCTCATGCAAACATCTGTGGGTGAAGAACTTCACACCAGTGGAGACCTGAGCCCAACAATAAAAATAATATTAAATCCTGGTGAGAGAAAGTCTTTGTCTTTATTCTGCTTTAAGGCCATTAAACAGTTCCACTCCTTTTCTCCCCAGTTGTCCCTATGATTTTCAAATGCTTCTGGGTAGGCTAATAGGTATATTATTTGTACTCTTTAGATGAAAGGTGCTATAAAGTGTATACAACTATTTTGTCAGATCAGATTGACCATTAAACTGTGCTTCTCTTGAAGCCTATTAAGTTACCTCAATTTAGAGTGCACAGTAAATCACGAAAAACAGAAATTACACAGTAATTATGCATCCTGTGAAAAATGTGAGTGGGAAATCACGCCTTTGATTATAAAAGATGAAATGTAAACTGCATACAGTCCGGTGAAGCCTGGCTCATTTATATTGCCTCGCATCCTGGTATGTTGCTTATGAAGTGGCAACATATGGAGCTGAGTGCTGACAGAGATGACAAACTGCATTTCCAGAAGCAGCACGGGCTGCCTTTATGGGCATTAATCAACAAACCGAAAGGCCTGAAATGAAGGGGAAATAAATTAGAAAAAAAACAACAAAGAGGACTTGGGAGATTAAAAGCAAGGAGGCTCCTCTGGATGTGGCTCAAAACCTGAAGAAAGGCAGGCCAACACCTCTGCGTGGCATCAGGAGGAAGTCTGTGTGCTGTAGGCATCTTGTTCTTGTATGCTGAGCTCTTCAAGGCTCTGAAGTCCTTAGTTAAATCTGTGAGAGACAGTAAAGGAAAAAATAAGAAGATATATATGTAAAGCATAACTTGTTTTGCTCAAAACTACCCCTAAGCAGGTGATAGTAAAAAAAATAGCTTAATATTTTCAGTTGCAGAATGGCAGGCTTTAATAAGCAAGTCACCAAAGTCAGACAAACTGAGTAACTTGGGGACTTTAATGAGCCTTTAAATCAAAAGTGCACCAGCTACCTGCAGCCGAATTCCTCTTCAAAAAAAGTTGCAGAGCATGCCAGATGAGGCTCCAGGCCTAACCAGAAAAATAATTATGTTAGAAAGCTGTACGGAGAAGGAGCATAGCTTAGGAGGAATGGAAAAAAAAAGAGTAATCAGAAAAGGTCCTGTATGTGAGATGCCATTAAGTAAGGGAACAAATTAAGAATTTAAAAAGTCAGGTTTTTTGGAAAGCATTTGGAGAGGATTTTAATACAAATAGCAAAGGCAGGTAACTATCAAAAAAAAAATCGCGATTATCATGCAGAAAAGATATTTTAGAGGTAGAAGTTAATCCATATAAGGCCCAAAATTAATGGAAGTTCTGCTCCATTTTTTTTCCAGAGTTCTTAAGGCAACAAGTCCTGGATGGAACTGCTTCATGGATGTACATTTTATAAAACAATTTACATCACAGAAAGCCAGAGAAACTGACTCCATGAAATGACATCTGACACCAATCATTTCTAAGAAATGCATCAAATTACAGGCGGACAAGGCAGATGGGAAAATAGCAAGTAATGAAGAACTAGAAAAGGGCAAGAAGTAGTGAACTTAACAGAGAGGCTATACAAGAACAATTTTTGTCTGACAATTTGACTCCTTACATAACCTGAAATCTCAAATATTCACAATTTTTATTGATGTCCAGGTACAAAGCAATTGTGAAGTCCAACAGCACTCTCTTGTGCACAGCAGAAGTCCTCTACTGGAACGGAGCATGCATTACAAATCCAGCTTAGAGTACAAATACAAGAAAAGCTTCGTGGGGATGATAAGATCCTTTGAGCTTGCTGGTAGTGTGGCTGAACAAAATACAAATGCTGTACGAGGCTTAGCAAAAATGATAAAACTAGCACTGCTTCCTGCCAGTACAAACACACAAAAAATTTAAGCTGTTCTTTCTCACACTTGTAACTGTATGGGAAGCTGGAAGTCAACAGAGTCATGGAGTGAGATATTACTCATCGTGGCCATTGTAAATGATTTCCCCAGAGGCTGTAATTTCTTTAAGAAACTTGTTCATTCTAGCTCATTTTGCACACTAATCATGCCCATAATTTATTCTGCAGATATCTGCACTTCTGTGGTTTGCATTTGGTCCTGACTAACAGTCCTCTGGGGTGGCATGTCTCACTGCGTGTCCCTCTGGGGACCTGCTGCCTGCCCGCGCCTCAGCACTTCTTAGGGCTGTGCTTGCGGATATCATCTTCTCCAAGGGGGAAACCTGACAGAGGCAAGATGCTGCAGTCTGGATTTTGGATTTTGCTTTGAAGGATCGGTTATCCCAAACATGTCTCTCCAGGATGAATGCTTATGTATCTTTTACATATTTTTCAGGAAGCCAGTGGAGAACAGATGATTCATGAAGGAACTGGTTGAGCAGAACAGAGGCTTTTGGGAACCTATTCTTTCATTTGAGATGAGGCCAACATTGAGTCATTTCAATTTAAGTTCCTGAAGTGTGGATAGTGAACAGGCAGCTGTCTGTGCTTCCCGGCACCGTGCTGCAGTTGCGCTTGTTGCCTGCTGGGCATGACTGCATTTAAAATGGTGGAGCAATCTTTCCCTCAAATCCACAATGTGACCCAATGCTACACCAGGGTGTCCAGCGTGCTCTGGGCATGCCTTACAGCACAGGAACACTTACTGAGCTTCAGCAGAAAACTAGATGCTGGGAAGCCAGGGGTTTTGTACCCTCATACCAGCCCCAGAAACCTCCTTGGTCACACAGGGAGATGCTCCGAGAGCAGAGGGTTTTCAGCTTGCAGTTGTACATTTAGGTGCCAAATTCCACCTAAACAGTTCTTTAGGTAACTTAATCCTTTATTGATTTTAGTCCTCTGCGTTCCTCTGCCTTACTTCACTGCAAAGCATTGTTGTCCTGAGGCTGGAAGGCTTTTAGAGAGGAGTACCAGTTGTCTTCGTTTTGCAGAGCGAACGATACAGCAGGGCCTTGAGATGGTTCCACAACTTTTTGGTACAAACTAATCCAGCAAGATCAGGTCAGAACCACTGATGGATTTCATTTGCGCAGTATGAGTATAAAATGTTATCAAATCAGGACATGACAAATGATGCGGAGGATTACTTTGCAAACAGTGGCTTGTGAACAATGCAAAAATGCCCTTCAGTTGCTCTGTTCATTATTTTCTGTTGGAATATTTGATAGTTGAGGAATTTTGCTTAAGAACCTCCCACCCAAGTAGGAAACACACAAAAGAGAAACAGGTAAGAGTGAGCATTCAGGACAGACCTGTGTCAGGAGACAGGCTTGCTTAAGAGAATTAAAATCACAGTTTGCTCAATGTAACCAGACAGTGAGTATGCAGTCCTTGGCTATTTATAACTCACAAATAAGGCAAGCAGACAGCTAATATAGCCAGGGGCCAGCAGTAACAGAGCAATGAAGTTTTATTAGCAAGCCTAGGTGGACATGTCATTTGATATATCCATGTGTGAAAGTATTTGTATCATCTATACGTTGAAAAAGGTCACAGAAGCTTTAAATACGAAATTAAATAAAATTAAGCCTTACTGAAGATAGCAGTATCCCTCAGGCACCTGGAGTCTGTCAGTGGCTTAAACAATAGTTGTAGAGAGAAGTGGACTACTCTTTGGGGACTTCAGTCTACGTGAAAAAAAAAAAAAGGAGGAAGAAAAAAAGAAAACTAACAATGCCATCTTTGCAATAGTTAGTAAAAGAAACATTGTTTAGAAACATAAGGCAATTATCAAGCAATGGAGAATAATAGCTACCTAATTATAAACTTCTGCATGTAGACTCTTTGGCATATGAATTGAAAACAATTCAGTTCAATTAAAATGTTACAATTAAAATAATTAAATTGGATCATGATATCTCAGTTCCATCGACCTGTTGATGCCATCAGTTGGTTAATTAGCCAGTGTGACTCATAAAAGCTCCGGTAGAGGTGTTAGCTGGTTTAATATACCTGCATAGATATCTTCGAGAGATAGCTTTGTGTTGTAAAAAGGAAATAAAATAATAAGATTTGCATTGCAACATTTTAGGTATTTCAGTTTACTCCTTTCTTGGAGTGCTTGGGAATATTTGCCATGATGAGCCATGGTCTGCTTGTTTGCTGAAGCCCCAGAGAGGCTGTGACAATCCCTGGGTGGGCTGCTCCAGAGCTTGTGCCATCCCTGGGGGAAAGCTGCCCTACACAGGGGAACTGTGTGTCCCACAAGGGCCCCAGCTGCATTAGCACACTCATCTTGAATTTTCTAAATGGAAAATATCAATCCTTTTTCTATTTTGGCATGTTTGCTTTCAGCTAATCGCTTTTATTTTTTTTATCTTTTTTTTTTTATCTTTTTTTTTTAATAAAAAATAGTTTCTGAAGGAACACCATGGTTTTTGTATCTTTCTTTTTATATTTTCATTAAAAATTTACTTGAAAAGAAGGTTTAAACCTTCTTTTATTTATTTAAAGAAAGGAAATCACAGTGTCTTCCCTTAAATGCTTACAGCCTAAGATTTTCCAGAAATACAAAACAAGGGGAAAAAGAGAGAGATGTAGTAACTTAGCATTTTCTTCAAATGCTCAGCAGCAATCACAATCATGATTCATGTAATTCTGCCTGTGCTATGACTGTGAGCCTGTAGCCAAAGGGACTGTCTGGGGTGGACCTTGTGGACATCCTTAAAGGTAGCGATCGTTTCAGATATTTCTTATTGCTTATTCATCCCAGTGCCCAATCCTATTCCTCAGACTGATCTAGTTGTAAAAAAGTTAGGTAATAAAACATCTTTGGTTTATAATGGTTATTAGCACCAGCTGAGCCTGCCTCTTCATTGTATTGCATTCAGGCAGTTTGTTAGCTTCTATATGCTGTATACTCCGTAAAGAATTTACTCTTCCACAGGAAAGACATTTATTCATCATTCTTTTAAATACAAGACAAGTTATGACCCCCCATAAATTTTTCCTGATTTTTAAGATCTCTAATACTCTTTACTACAATTTACTTTATTTTTCTTTGTAGCCATCAGTGAAAAGACACAGTTTCCTCAACAACCAAGTGAATATTAACCAATTTGTTACATTATTTTAAAATAACTGGAATGACCTACATGTTCTGTATGTAAATTTGTATTCAAGTTGCAAAGAGATCTTGACGGGGTTCAGTCAATTAATAGCATTTTATTTCCTCACCAGTAATGTTCAAATGTCCTCCACCTCTACATGGGGAAGGGGGAAGACAAGAAGTATGGAAATGTGATGCTATCGAGCATGTCACCATAATGGGCTATTTTGCTGTGTGAATTTTGTGTTTGAATGTACTGAAATTGGGTAGACATAGTACAGGATAATCATGAATCATCTCATCCTGGACTCCCTCACACCATCCCCTAACTGCACCTAACGTGTCCGTAGGAGACATCCCAATTTACAGTTGGTAATGTTTGAAATTTGAACTAAAGCATCTTCAGTGAAGATAATAAACCATAGTGTGGGGGGAATGTTGCGGCAGCCTGTTACGTTGTTCAACCAAAATCCAAGAAGGTGAAGAAGCTGAGAACGAGAGCAGAATGACATTGATTGGTATGGAGAAGTTAAAGAAGTCATTGCAACATGATGGATCATAGAAAAGCTACAAAAGAAAGTGTTCCGTGTCTCAATATAAATTCACATTTCTTGCATTTTCAAAAGCAAGTCAATGATTTGCTTCTCATTACTGTATTTATGTTTTTGTATCAGTGTCTGCTCACCACTGCCCTTTTACAGACCCTGATCTCAAAAGCTTATAGCTTTGTCATATATTAAGAATCTGGATTTGTAGTTTCCATGACAAAAGTCAGTTTTACAAGGAAATTACTACCTTTCAGAAAGAATCTTAAGTTAAAAAAAAAAAATAAAAAAGGTCAACAAAACTTCACCTTGCTCAGTGTTTTCTTTTTCCCATTCATTTTTAATCTTTTCATCTATGCCCCTTTTTGATTTTTATGTTGCTGTTGGGAAGGACATTAGCAGGGCTGAGCTCTGATAAAATCAGAAGTGAGTGTTTGTGTGAGCATTTGAACATATCTTCCACTTCAAATATAGGACAGCAAGAATCCAACCTGATATACCTACAGACAATGCTAAAAGAAGCAGCAGAAAACAGTATGGAAGGCACAGATTTTATGTTGCTTTCATTTCCCCTTGTTCTGTAAAGGAACAATCCTTAATACAGACTACTACCAGGAGTGACCAAGCTTGTGGCACCAGATGTTTTCTTATGGACCTCTTCTCACACTCTTCTACAGCAACATGAAGTGAAACTACTTTCATTGGGGAATATTAGGGAAAATATGATGATTATAAAATTTGCACAACATTAATTTCAGCCATAGAAGCATAACCTTTCCCTGTGCTTTTCTTACAGAAGAACCTAAAAGAGTGCAAAGCCCAGTGAAGAATAAGGCAATTTTTATTTCTACTGCAGCTTTTGATCTGAGATTTGTCAGGAAGTGTCCCAGGCTTTTTCACATTTTTAATTCCTCCTAGGATAAATGTTTTCTAAAAGTCCATTTGATTAACAAAATAGCTTTTTATTTAACTGATGCAGCTTAACAACTTAATTGGGAGAGTTTCCTGTCTTTTGATGAAAATACATAAATAAATAAATAAAGCAGCTTTACCATCTTGAAACAAAGCATTTCAGCCTGCACAGATTTTGCAATACTTCCAAATATATGAGGATGCTAATCTTGAAATGTAGACAACAATGCAGATAGTGAATATTAAATAATTTGGATAAAAGAATATACTGAATATCATGCAACAAGTAGTACTTTGAAGGAGTAAAACATTATTTTAACATTTCATTAACCATTTGAAAAATATATCTTTTTGGTTACTTTTGCTAAATCAGCAGCCATCTGTTTCTTTAATTAGATTCAATCTTGCTTGTCAATTTTCTTCTTAAAAGCAGGACTAAAACCAGGACACATTCTTAAAGTCACAACAACCTTCTGAATTGTTCCATTTTCAGTTTCTTTAGAGTAATGAAATTCCTTCAAATTTATTCAGTGTCTTTCTTTTTTGGAAGAACTGATGCAATCCTACTGGAAAATATTTACTCCCTTGGCTAAGGACAGTGTTGATACCTTCTTTAATTTACATTGCTATTTTGTCAATGGCCAACCATAATGTTTCCAACATATAAGGAGTGGTTGCTATACACTATGCTGCATAAACAGACATGAAAATAAACCCATTCATTCAGAGGGAAAAGAAGAGGTGGGGCTGAAGAAGGTTTCCAGCACTCTCAGCCAAATATTCTTCTTCTTAAACCAAAAAAGTGCCCCCCCCCGCCACATTCCCTCCCCTCCCCTTCCCACTCCTCACATAAGCAGTCTCCTTGTGCATCGCCCACCAGTACTTGTCAAAATAAATTGTATATTATGGATTCAGGAGAAGAGAATAACCAAGCAATAACAAACAGCTCAGGCTAATTTTAACTCTGTTAAACAGAATTAATTAATCTACCTCAGAAAAATACAAGTCATCAGCTTAATTTTTTTTTTTTTCAAAGCTTTTTATAACTTTGTAAGAGGAAAAATTCCAGAAGAGCAATCCACTGCAGCAGATGCAACTGCCTAAAACATGAAGAAAACAATTTATTTCTATGTGTCTTTGACATTTTTCTTGGGTGAGAAAGATAGATATTTAAGCTTCACAACACAAATATCAAAGCTATGCAGGATCTACATATTTCTGTGCTAGACTCATCATGTGTTTCACTCTGTGAGATGAAGCAGCAGAACCAGGACAGTCTTTTTGGCCCATCCTTTATGTATCCTGGATAAGTTTTTCAAGAACGATAGTTTGTCTGCTTTCAAGGCTAAAAATTCCCCTGCACGTACTGTCAAGAGATTTTTGCTGCTTTGCACCACCGTTTCGAGAGAGATGAGAAATCCAGGTACTTGTATAGCAGAACGCTCTGATGTAAGAAAGATAAAAAACAGGCTGAAGAAAGGCACATAATCCTCTTTTTTATATTGGGCACCTTTTGACTGGCTACAGACTTATTGGAAACTTATGTCCTGATCGTGTTGTACAGTATAGATAAGAAGCAAAATCATAAAATTATAGAATATCCTAAGTTTGAAGGGACCAACGAGGATCATTGAGTCCAACTCCTGGCTCCACACAGGCCCACCCAAATATCAAACTCAATGTCTGAGAGCATTGTCCAAACACTTCTTGAACTCCAGCAGGCTCAGTGCTGTGACCACTGCCCTGGGGAGCCTGTCCCAGTGCCCGACCACCTCTGGGTGCAGAACCTTTCCCTAACACCCAGCCTGACCCTCCCCTGTCCCAGCTCCATGCCGTCCCCTCGGGTCCTGTCGCTGTCCCCAGAGAGCAGAGCTCAGCGCCTGCCCCTCCGCTCCCCTCGTGAGGGAGCTGCAGGCCGCCATGAGGCCTCCCCTCGGCCTGCTCTGCTCTGGGCTGGACAAACTAGGGGACCTCAGCCGATACTCATATGTTTCCCTCTCCAGACCTCTCAGCATCGAAAACTGAGCCCCAGACTTCTTTGTACCCTTGATCTACCTGTGGGTTTCTGCTGCAGAGAACATTTATCAGCTCGCAGGCTGTACCATCATAGGGTAAAACTGGGATAGCTCATAGGGAAAGGAAACAGAGTGTTAATTTTGTACAATATCTAACAGCTCCAGAAGGATATGCTTTAAAGTTTGCACTGCAGGCTATGCCAGGTCACTGGACCGATGGCCTGTGTGCATCTCGACTCCACTGGAGATGAAGAAAAAGGGCTAGAAATGTGGCAAGTTGTGCTTGTTACTGTTCCAGGCTCAAAATTAGGACTGTTAGGACACCGCTTGTTCCCCAGAAGTCTGCATGCCGTATGGAGGAGCTGGGCTATCTTCCAGAAGGGACAAAACAGGGGACTGCAGCCAAAATAAAGCTGGAGGACATCAGCTCCTCTGAACAGAAAACTGCGCAAAAGCATGACATGGACCATGTTACATGGTGTGGAGCATCACACCCCACACAGTGCACATTGTTGCTGTAGGGACATGCATGGGACAGAAAATGAGTACCCAAAACCTGAGCATCCTCTGGGGACAGCTAACAATAATTTCTTACTGCAATGCACAATTGCACACAGAGACCATGTTATTTTTTTTTCTCCTCACTTCCACCCCTGCTTCCAATGAGCCTTCAGAAACAAACTCTGGGGAGATAATCATGAAAATACATAGACAAGAATTTATTGGAGTTTATTTTCCTAAACACAGTCTCATAAACAAAAAGATAACTTACACAGATATTCACAGAGACCATACAGGAGGAATTCCAAAGGCAGCCTAGGGTTTTATTCAGGTAAGTGAGTACAGATTTTCTCACAATCGGTGCCTATCATAGGCAGCTAGGGTGGACTGTCTGCTGCCAAGCTCTGTTCTTGATGTTGATCTTTGTAGTGCATTACATGAGAGCTGAGTGTACCTTTGGTGAGCCCCCAAGGTGTGGGGTTTGAGTGTGGAGCTGCACTCTGAGAAGAGCCTGGGGTGCAACATCGTTCAGCTTGGCACAGAGATATTTTCATGCTAATCTTTCTTCTAATATCCATGTGAAGAGACAAAAGGCCTCAGAACTGAACAAGGAGTGTGTTAGTATGTATACATATAGAGAAGTAAAATAAAATATGCTAGTGCTAGCTCTCAAGCACACTGAAGGCCATTGTGTCAAAAATGTCCTCATGAAATGGAAGCAAGGCTGGCAAGAAGCAACAGTAATAGTTCTTGGTGGAGTTCCCAAGTACAGAACCAAGGGTTTGGTGCCTATTTCTGAGCACTGCTTTGGCTAAGGACTGTTGGTTATTTTTGGCCAGGGTTTCCTCAAAAATCCTTGTCTATGCCCCTAAATAGATTGAAAACTCTTCTGAGCCAGGAATGTCTCAAAACTGGCAATACCTAATATGATGAGGATTTGATTTCAGTTATTCCTACACTAGAAGCAGTACCTCCTGAGACAGCGTCCTACGTCCGACAGATTTCTCAGAATCCAAGACAATTCCCCATTTGTCCTGGGGATATTTCTAAGATATTTCTTAGTTTGGAAAGGGTTATTGGGCTGTAGCTGTAAGTAATGATAACTCCAGTAATACTGCTTCTGTTTTCATGGTTGTGTTGATGAAAAAGTTTAGTTCTAATGAGAAACAAAACAGCTCAACTTCCCCCACCATGTCTGCCAGCATATACACCCCAAGGATACGTGATTTGTTGCAGGCAGGAGAAAATCTGGAGGAGCTTCTGGGAAAATGTTTGTAATACCTTCTTGAAGAGCCCGCGGGAGCCCCTTCTGAGACACCGCACACCGCCACTGGCAGTGGATATCTCCTGGACTCACACATACGTCAAGAGACTCGTGTGATGGGCCTGGGGGGCCTCCAGCTTCCCAACTGAGTATTTAGCACTTTCCAGGGACATAGATTGTCACTTTACTCAAGAAATACACAAGAAGACACTTGATAAAAATAATTTACAACAACACTGAAAATATATATACGATAAAAGCCCATTCCAAATCCAAACCAATCTACAAAACTGAAGACCAACCACAGACAAAACTAATAACTGGAAGCAATTTATAAGGAACTGAAAACATCATGAGAATAAGGGAAGGAAATATATTTCAGATAGAACAATATAATGTTATTGGCAACACAATGGCATACAAGCCTCTGGAGGTGTCATGCTGTCTTCTTTGATTAAAAGCTTACTCAGAAATATGAGTATTAATTTGGAAAGACTGTTTATACTTCCATCTCTCTAGATTATTATTAATTGAAATATGCAAAATTAGGTCTCCAGAGCTCTTGCAAAATATTGTAAGTAGCAAGCCTTTATGCAGAAGGAAATAGCAAAGATTTCAGAGGTTTTGGGAGATGTAATTAAATTCTATTAGTTCCAAGTGCCTTCTTTTACAGGAAGAGCTTTACCACAGAAGTGGACATAGTTATCTTTGTTTGTTTTCCTTTGACAAATATTTCCTGAGGGAAGAATAGCATGATGCTCCAACTAATCTTAAGGAATAAACCATCTCACTGTTGTTAGCAACATGAAAATCTGTCTTGGATCCTTAAGCTGTATGACTTTAACATCCACAGTGAGATAAGCATATTCCGAGGAGGTGTCACCACATCTGAAGGGAGCTGAAAAAATTTTCATCCACCACAATTTACTTCTTTCAGCTGGCTGTAGATGTAAATTATGCTTTTAAACAAATGCAGGTAGGACAGGAACATGCCTCTGACTATCTTTCCTTGAATTATGGCACAGGAATCATGATGTGCTTTATTCTAGTCTAGTTAGCTTTGGTGATACAGGAATGGATATAGAGTTTGAAATTGAGTTTTACATTAATCCCTCCTTTTATGTCTTTCAATCAACATCCACCATTGATTCTCTACCTTCTTAAACTTTAATCCAAAATGATCCTCCATGTATATTTTGATACTTTTAAGTGATACATATCTGGGGTTCAAGGAGAGAAAGACAGAAAGAAAAGTATTACATGGTTTATACCACTGAGCTTACTCTTTATAAAGTCATTTAGCCTGCCCAGGGCATCACAATCTGGCCTGTAAGTTGTTAAAGGAGGAAGAGTAAGAGTCGTTAGACAAATTAGTGGAGTTAATAAGTACATCACCTCTGCCAAACAGCAGGTGAGCACGGTTGGCATCTGTTAGATTTATGACTGCCTAAATTACGCAATTACCCCTTTTTGGCTGCAAAAGTGACAAACCAAGCCCAGGGAAGAGGAAAACAATGAAAGAGGGAACTTCAGAGTTGCAGTTACTAACCCAGTTTTCCTAGAGTTTACATCTGAGAGAGACTGGCCCCAGGCAGATAAGAATTTCTGCCGATCATGGCAATTTCTTAATTGCCATTAAAATGAGTTTTTGCATAGCAAGACTTGATGAAAAATAAGTGTTTTTTTTCCTTTTTTTTTTTTTTTCCTGCTTATCCTTGGATAAACAACAGTAATATTTTAACACCAACTTTTAAAAGTCTGTTTATTTCTTAAATGAATGGCCTCTCATTTGAACTCACTGAGACAATTTGGTATCATCTTGTAATTTTACTTTCAAGAAGAAACTTTTAATCCTTTTTCTCCAGAAGGGAGAAGCTTTCTCTGTACAAGAGATTGTAGGGGTCCCCTTTGACCCTGATGTCTCCCATCCATACTGCCAGCAAAGAGAGCAGATGGATGGGCTTCAGTCCTCTCTCCTCCTCCTCCTCCTCCTCCCTAAACACTACTTCAGGTATTAATAAAAGCTGCAATAACAACCCAAGAATCATGCCACTGAAACTGGGGTGCTTTAAAAAGAAATTGGGGTCAGCTTGTGGTATCTGCACAATTAAATTATGCCTTAATTTTCACAGCAATCTCTTAATAGAGGCTTAAACTGTCGTCTGTCTTTGTCAAGCTCTACAAGTCAATCAGAGTGATGATATTTTCCAATTGTCAGGTACTATTCAGTGTGGATAAGGGTTAAAAGACTTAGACCCTAAATGTGCAGCTGATCCTGAACAGAAAAGCAATAGATGGAAGCATGATGTATGCTCAACTTCTAGCTAAAGTCATTACACTGAAAGTAAAGTAGCTCGGGGAGTGCCCATTGCCCAAATCCAATTTTCATACCAATGTGTTGCTGAGAGTACAAATTACTGAAAATTTGCCAATCCAAAGCTAATATTCAGAAATGCCTTTCCAGTAAAAGTGAAAGCAGCCCTTCAGTTAGCAGCACTGCTCTTCCAATAAAGCATTTGTGAAATAAAACTCACATATTTTCAGTAAATAAAACACAAAGGAAAGATGGTTGTAAGAATACTGGTGAGAGGAATTGTGTTGTAAACCTAGCATACTGAAAGAGACCCTTTTGAGTGCTTACTCCTCAGCTGAGTTAGAGGCAAAATAAATATCCAAGCATAGTCAGGGACTTATGGGTTTCTCAGTGGAAAGAGAGCCAACTGGTTGAGTTTTACCAGGAGAAAAGGGAAGGGTGGCAGTCTCCTGTGTCTTACGCATACCATGTGGAACCATAAACCTTAGCAAAGTCCAAAGTCTGTCTCTTAAGTTTCCTTTATCCCACCTAACAAGTTCACTTCCCAGTGTATATATGTTCACCTGCCCCCTTTACTGCCAGATTCACCTCCATATTTTTTCCCATCTATTTCCATAGGAGATGATTTGACTGCTCAGTCCTCAGGTACCTCGTGCATGATCTGCATGGAAAGGCTGTGCTGCCAATGTGTCTGTAACTTGTCCTGCCCCTCCACGTGGGAGTCTGCCTTGGGGAGCAGTGTGGTGAGCAGACTGGACACACCAGGAGGTGGCTGCTGGGCTGGAAACCTGCCTGGAAACGCTGCTGAAGCTGCAGCACTCAGGCTGACTTTCTTGAATGCTTCTCATCCCTGTGGGCACCAGGAATATTTTAGGGAATGACCCTAAAACTAATCTGGGAATGTCTTTCAGAGATGTTTTCTGTCAATCATGGAAAAGACAAGTGGGGAGAGACAGATTCTGGCTCTTGAGCTAGATTCTGGCAGGAGGAAAGAATTAGCTGAGAGAGGCAAACTGGAAGTAAATTGCTGTGAATCACCATGTATTGACAGATTCCATAGTCCCAGTGGCAAGAAAGAATAATAAAACAAATATAATCTGTTTTACGAAGGCAGATGGTTATAAACTCAGAGTAGATAAGCTATCCTCCAAGATCCTTCTAAAGGAGAAAAAAATGAATTAAAGAATCTGGTGGTACCTTGAACAGATGATATTAAGGGCATAAGTGCAAACTATCCCATTGTAGAGGGAAGATAGAAAACAGCAATAAATGGCCGGGTTAGGTGAATAATGAGCTCTTCATTCACTTTTAACATAAGAATGAAGCATAAGGAAGTGGAAGCTACATCATGTTATTAGATACAATTGGTATAGCGTAAGTATGTAAGATAATCAGCAAAGTGAGGACATAAGATACAGGATATAAAATGAAAAATGACAATAGAAATATGAAAAAAATAATAATCCGTAAGTACACCACCAATATGAAAGACATCTCCAAAGGGATTTGTCTGAAGCTCCACTGCAAGATGGTATCAATAAATCATGCTGTGAAAATAGTGTTTAGTGCCTTTTTGCATTAATCCTCAAAA
Source organism: Anser cygnoides (assembly GCF_040182565.1). Classification (NCBI taxonomy): domain Eukaryota; kingdom Metazoa; phylum Chordata; class Aves; order Anseriformes; family Anatidae; genus Anser; species Anser cygnoides. Next base: position 4,459,676 of record NC_089879.1, on the reverse strand, counting down.
ATGAGGTCAACTGTAATCAAGTGGCTAACACAATTGATTCCAGTAACAAAATGGCAAGATCTCAGAGAATGACAAAGAATAGGTTAGAGGGAGTTTCGGTAAACTACATGTTTTCCAACCATCAGGTCTTATTACTTACTTGTTAGAGACCTTACTTAAAGAACAAACCAAAATTTTCTGAGGGGAAGATTGATGATGTTCTGGGGGTAGATTGGTGAGTGAAGATGTGGGATCTCTCTGGTCAGAGACCTAATTCTTGGGGGGCTGAGAAGGCAAGTATTTTAAAGGCGAAGTCATTAACATTCTGATTAAACCTAGTGGGTGCATATGCAGAAAATTGCTTTGATGTAATTTAAACCTATAAAAGTGAGTGAATGTTTTTGCTTTTGCATATGCCTATCTTTGGCCAATTCAGGTGGGAATTCGGAAAAGAGGAATGGGTTTCATGCAGCTGCTGCAGTACCAATGCAGCCGGGCATTGCACAACATGCCATTTGACTGCATTGTTGCTGTGTATGATACCTGTTCTGAAGGAGAGTTTGTTTGGAAAACTGCATTTGAAAGTCAAGGAGCTAGATGTGAAAGGAGATTTTATTTCTATCAGTACAGATAGATGGCTGGGAATGAATTTGGTGCCTTATGAAGCAGGAAAAATACATTTCTGCCTCAAGAAATCTGCATGCTAAAAAAGTAATACTTTAAAAAGAACTTAAAAATATGTTGTTTTGATTGTGTTAATATTCTGGCTGACACATTTGATCCAAGCAGCTACTTCTGCTTTCTAATTTCTCTTTAGTGTAGTGGCTGATAATCTGACTATTGGTAATTTGCAGCTGATGGAGGAAGACTGAAGCAGATTGTTTTAGGGGAGGATTGATTTAAATCATGATTTAAATGGTACCTAGGGATTTATAATTCCCCAATGGTCTCAGTTTAAATGCTTTTGTTTTCCAAGCAAAGTGTTGTCGAATGTCAAGCCTTGTGTGCTGACACTGGCTTTGGGGTGGGGGGACTGGATGCTTTTCTTCCTGCGTTAGCAGGAAAAATAAAATCTCTGCAGGCCACTACTGTCCCTCTGTGCATATGTGCTGCCACCAGATTTACACAGATGTGATTGTCTGCAATTTGGTAAACATTTCTTTTGATGATGCCCCAGAAAAAGAATCTAGTTCACTCCCTCCAGGCTATGCAGAGCTAACTGGGATGGAAAAGAGTAAGCAAATAAGTGGAAAGCAGCCAGCAGGGGCGAAAGAGCGGACGGCATCCCCAGACCACTGGGAAAGCAAAGCACAAGGCACAGCAAGAAGGTTTTCCTGAAGCTGCCAGAGCAGAGGGCAGCCAGCTGAGCTTGTTAAACACACATTTTCTGATGAATAAATGTTGTGCCTGTTGTTTGCAGAGGTTATTTTTCCAAGGGGATGCTGTCTTCCCCAAACAGCCAGGCAAACAGACACAGAAATACCGTTAAAACCCCGCTGCTTGGACAGGATGTACCAGAGATATGTGGCATTTGCTTATGTACCCAAGCTAATGTGAAGGGACGTGATTTCAGTGTCTGTAGGACCGTGTATTCCTCTGCAGTGTGCACTCAGGCGTTCAGCCTTTCAGTTACAGTTTGAGTCATTTTATCATACCTCTATTACTGGCAATACCTGAGCAGAGCAAATAGAGCACATCCTTTTAGTGCAATTGTTTTTGCACTTAACCTATTGGTTTATTTATTTGTGCATACCCTGGCTGGAGGAACTTATTAAATAATAATGCTGGGATATGGTCCTGAAACAGCTGGCATAGCGTATTCTTAAAAATCTGACAGCACTGTCACACTGCCATAAATTCAACATTGCAATGGATTTAAAAAACATGTGTGCTTTTATAGGGGTTGTATTCCCACTTTGGTTGGTTTCAGTTTCTTCTTCTCGGTTTTATTTATGGCCTTGTTCAGCACAGTAGACCTGACTCATTTGATAGCTGCTCAAAGAAATTAAAATAACCCTGGATTTCTGTGGCCTCCCTGAGCAGCCAGAGAGCGTGGGAGGGGGGCAAGGCATGGCGGCTGGGTGCCAAGGCTGGTGCTATTTTCTTTCCTGCACATTGGCAGGGGCTGTCCCTTCCCCAGCGGAGGGACTAGGCAGTGTCACACTGCCACAGTGATTTCCAGGGGGTTGGCATTTCCTTGGAAACTCGGCAAGAGGCTGTTCCTTGGAAGAAAAAAAAAAAAAAAGATCACCATGTTTAATTTTTTCCAACTATTGCAGCAATTCTGGTGCCGAAATGAAGTGCCTATGCTGTTGCAATCCTGCTAGGCTGTCTCTGCTGGCCCAGCTGTCCTGCAGGGGGGTTGCAGACCTTACGTGTGCCCCACAGCAAATCCACCAGACCCAGGGGAGGTCTTTGACACCTGGAGGTGTTAGAATGGCACATGGTGCCTGTGGCTGAGGTCCTTAAATATTCTCTCACAGCCTCACTTACATGCAAGAATAGTGGGAATTGAGTAAGGGTATAAGCAAGGGAGGCAGGGTATAAACATTGAGACCTTCTTAAGCTATGCAGGAAGTCTGTATATTTCCCCATTCTGGTGTAAGGGCCATTGTGCTGAGACACCTCCTGCAAATAACAGGCTTTTCTCTTTGCTCTGAAGTTCTGGCAGGTTACTGAGATGAAAGCTGCTCTGCTTTGGGTGGTTTTCATGCTTACAGCTTTTTGTCCAGCTCTTTGTCTGACAGCTCAGCCCTCAGAGTGCTTCTCCTTAATAATCTTGGTTGTATTAATTTCCCCACCTTAAACAGAGGTAAGGGGCTGGGAGAATCAAGGCAACCTATCGTCAATATTAAATTAATTTCTTCCAGTTGATTGCTGTGTTGCACCTGTACCAAGTCCTCCTGCGCTGGGCAATGACCACCAGCGCTGGCACAGCAAAAACTCCTCGCTTTCCCACCCAGCTTCTCTAACCCATAGTATTCGATGCCTTTTTCAAGGGCTGGCTTGTAATGCCTGTGCTCAGGTAATGTGCTGTACATCTCTACAGAGAAGTGGTCTCTCTGCACGAAGGGAGGCTGAGGCATTTTCCTGGCAGCAGAACCCTTCTCTCTATCAGCATCACGGTGCTCCAGCAGCAATGCCTGCAGAGGTCACTCCTGGGGGGTTTCTCAACACACCTGCAGTGGGACCAACCTCCGACTGTAAGCACATTTCAAGTGTAAAAATCTCTCATCACTCTTGTCACTCTCTTTATTTAGGTTGGGAATTTTGCTGGAGCTTAAGAAACCCCAAATCCATTTCAGTGGGATTTGTGTCTGATTCCCTTAGCTCCTCACTGCAGCCAGCTCTCAGCAGCAGTAAGCTTTTCATCTAACTCAGCAGTCGCCTTACTATTAGTGTGATTTCCCAAAAGATCTCATCCCGGATCAAGCTCCTGACAGAAACCAGCATTATAATACTTTATAACATTATATAGACTTTATAATGCTTACTGCTGAGACAAAATGATTCACCACATCTTTGGACCATCTCGCTCTTCTGTAGCACATATAATGAAGTTATTATGGAAGCCTTTAAAATAGGAGCATGTGTGTTTAAAATGTTTTCAAATAAGAAGAACTTGGGAACAAAATCAGCCTTGTGCAGAAGTTTCTAGCCTGGCAGATTTAAAGCAACACAGCCCTGCCTTGGAGCTGACTCATGTACCAGTCCAAAATCTCTGCTCCTTTTCCTCAGCTTTGCCAGAGCCCTCCCCACAGCAGACCAGCAGATTTAGGGTGTTTTTCCTTAAGGTTTGGGGTTTGGAACCCCAGGGATGGTGCCCAGGGACAACAGGGCTAAGCCCTAGCCAGGGTATTGCTAACGAAGCTCTGTGAACCCACCGGCAGGCTGGTGCATCTAGTGAAACCCAGCTATTCCCACACTCATTTTAGCAGAGAATAGCCCCCCTGAAATCACGTAGCAGCCAGAGCAGTTCTCATGGGTTTTGCTGGGTCATTATCTGGGTTTCTAAATCAAACGAGCCAGACATAGCTGGTCGCACTCGCTAAAATCTGTGGCTCAGCACAGATACAAGCAGAACACCCAGGTCTGTTTCTGTGCGTACTCCTGAAGGAGTGAGGACAAGCAGAGGGCTCTGCAAACCACCTCTGTGATCTGAGGCCAAAAAGGACTTTTCCATGCCTGTGTGTTCGCATCTGAATGCAGGGCTTGGGTCTCTGTGGCTGGGCTGGAGGCTGGATCTGCCCCGGGGCTTGCCCATGCAAAACCTTCAAAAATTTTTAGTTAAGAGGTTTTCTATTCTTGCCCTTCTTGCCCCACCAGTGATTAGCACTCCTCCTGCCCAGAGGAGGGTTAACAGCTCCTTAGCACCGGCTGACATTTTCCCATTTCCAGAAGTTGCTCCCCACAGGCAGAATGCCAGCAATAGTTAGATCTCCTCCCTAACCTGACTTGTCACCTGAAGAGCAACTGGGGCAGCAGGCAGTCAAGAGATTTACCACTTGCGATTACCATGTCTTCCTTCCTATTTCTGTATCAAAACCAGTCTGGATCAATCTAGGTCTCTCAGACTTGCTCCCCAGGTTTCCCGTGATAGCCACCACCCTTGCACTGTGTTTTCAGCCACAGGTAGCAACTAATAACCGAACAAAGGGATTCCTACTCAGTACATCATATATTTATATAACATACACATAACGTATTTTTCTTGTGCCAATTGAGCTTAGTTGATGGCACATAACACTTGTTCTTTGCTGCGCTAAACTGTTGCTCTAGTGTATTGTATTATAGCAAAGCATGAAATGCTGATTGCATCGAAGGGTTTTCCTACCACTGTCCCACTTCTTGGAAATACCCTGCAGGTGGTTACAAAGATGCTGACCTCAGAACTGCTTCATACATGTACTTTAAATTTCACCAGAGTTTCTCATGATTTATGTTGCTGTAGCTGGTGTCAAAAAGGGGCTTTTGCTTTTCTGAGTGTTGAAGGAGACTCCTGCAATTTTACCTGGGGGTGTGCCCAGCAAGGAGCCAGCGGGACACCAGGAGGAACCAGCCCAGTGCCTCCATAGAGCAGCAGGTCCAGCTTTTGATGTCTTTGCTGTGCTTTCTGTACAACCTAATCAGCTGAAAATCCCAGCACTTCTCCAGGAGACCAGAGGGAGAACACCATTTATCCCAGAAGCACTGATTTCTGCAGTTTGGGCCGCCTGGTGCTTACCTTCGGGAGGAACGTGAGGAACACGAGAGGTTCCATGGAAACACCAGGAAGCTGTGTGGTGTGTGGGTGATGAAGCTCTGGCACAGGCTGCCCAGAGAGGCTGTGGAGCCTCCTCCTTGGAGATCTCCCAAACCCACCTGGACGTGGCTCTGGGCACCCTGCTCGGGGTAGCCCTGCTGGGGCAGGGAGGGACCAGAGGGACCCAGAAGTCCCTGCCCACTTCAGCCAATCTGGGATTTCTCTGACCCCCCCCATGGCATCACACAGCTTCAGCTCTGCTTTTCTTGCTGCAGTGACACCCCCCTGAGCCTGTGACTAACCAGGGAAGTCCATGCCCACTGCCTGGGCACATCGCTTGACCTTTTTAGGCAGAGAAATTTTTGAATTCTGCTGAGGTCATTTTCTGAGTCAATTCTGGGCTTACTGGGTGGTACTGCAGTCCTGGAGCCTTTGAGAAGCAACACATTCGTGACTCATTTAATCTACATATTTGTTCTTATAGCACTAGTAGATTGAGTGGACTGTTGTTGTTATTCCAGACATATACTTTCTTACCTTACTTTCATACCTGTCCCCAGTTACTACATCCCATCTGATGTTACACCATGTTATTTACCATTATAATTTTTCAGCTTTGTATTCCTTAACACATTTTAGGAGACTATAGAAAAAACATAATAATAAAAAATTATATATAAATGTATAGAAGATGAGGCAGGTTTTAAATACAGCTGAGCACAGGAAACTAATCTTTCACAGACTTTTATTCTAGTTTATTTCATAAGCAGGGAATGTAACATTACTTTTGTTTAGTACACAGTGTTGGTGTTGACTGGATTTCTTCATATAGACATTCATTCAGTTCAATTTATCAAATGTGTTAAATGACCTTTTAAAAGTGATCTTTGATGTCATGTGGAATATCAGAAACATTTTAGAACAGCACCAATGCATGTTCTTCTTCTTTGTTATTTTCACTATACGGTAAAAAAAAAAAATAATAAAAAAAAATTGCATGAATTTTTTATTCTAACAGTCCATCAGATCAGCTACAATAATAGTTTTAAAAGAGCAGATAATAACCTTCAGTCCCTCCAAACAATTTCAAGTATTAGAAGAAATAAGGGCCTGGCTGAGAACTGATCTGTGATTTCATTTATTTGACTAAAAATTTTCGCATACTTAACTGAAATGACCTAGATATTAGTCCTAAATTCTTCTATAATTTGCTTCTGGAGCTGACAAATACCTGGAGAGTGTATACACAACAGCAAACCCTTAGGGTGTTTAAGATGAGTTGCATTAGATGTAAAAGCTTTAACATAATAATCTTTCAGAAGCCTAGATAAGCATAGCAGAGAAGAGATAGATAGGCAAAATAAAGAAAAATAAATAAATGACACCAGGCAGTGCCCCAGGGTGCTGGCTGAGTGTTTTTGCATTCCTTTTGAATTTTTTTCCTTTTTAAGTAAAAGGCTTTTTTTTTTTTTTTTGGTCCTAAATCCAAACAGAACAGTATTCTTTATAGTAGTTCATTTAAAGGAAAGGGAAAAAGCTGAGAATGGGAAGTCTTCAGTGAGAGAAGCTGAGACAAAACTCCAGGCCAGGACTGTGAAATCCAATCATTCCTGAGAGCCCCACAAAATCAGCTTTGCTTGCAGCTGCTCACGCCACCACTGGTTCTTGCTGTTGCTTTTTCAGCACGTAACAGGGGAACAAGTACACCTAATCTGGGACTCTGCTTCACAGTGAGCTCTGTGGTAAATACAGTATTATGGGGATTTGCTAGTTCTGTGCTACAAGTTGAAAGCTCGAATGTGAATAAGTATGTGTATGGGGATGAGGAATGTGCAAAAGTGCTAGGGGAGATCCAAGCAAGGGAATGACAGAGCAATAAGCAGACTGAGTGTCTCGTGAGGGATGGGGAAAGTGTGGGGCTGGTGTTTGTGTGAATGCAAAGACACCCACCAGGTGCTAGAGAATACTTTGTCCCACATTTGGGATGATCTAAATACTGAGCATCAGGTTTAACCCAGTACCCATCACGGTACAGATTAAGGGCTCAAAGCCTCGAGGGCAGCTGGAGCAGACTCATCATCCTAATAAGATGCTGTACAGTAGTGTGCATCATGCTTTGCAGTAAGTTGAAAATCTCTTCTTTCTTCCATCCACTACTGTATTGTAGTGAAAAATGCTTGTAATACTTCAGACATGATTGCACATTTCAAGAGATCTTCAGTGTACGTAATAGATTATAATAGTATGTAACGCTATATCCACAGAAGAAGGAAACACAAATATTATTCTTCAATATCTGTAAAAGCCTAGAGCGTTTGAAGCTCATATACGCTTCTGTGCTGATGAATCCTTCAATACAAATTGGTGGGTAACGCTGACAATTAGTTACTTCTACTCCGTTTAATTTCTTTCAATTTAGACAGTTAGGTACAGATACAAAGTTAGATAATTATACTCCAATTGGGAGATGTACTATAAACAAATGAGATACAGTGTCCAAATTGATTAGTAAATCTGCACAAAGCTTTCTTAAATGCAAGATATTTTTTTTCATTACTGTGTAATTATTCATTGAAAGCCATCTGTTAAAAGTCAAGTGAATAAAACGTGAAAAAGTGTAGGATAACAACAGAAGTCAACTCGTTTCAAAATAATTTTCTTGAAAGTGTTCTCTGGAAATCGATATATTTTATTAGAACGAGTGAAAGTTGTCACACAAAACTGAGGGGGAGAGAAGATTATGTTTGCAGAGGGTTTGGTTGTGAAAACAAACACATTTCCATTTCCAAATACCATTTTCATGTTGGTTTTTGAGAATCAAATAGAACATTTTAGCCAAACTCCCCCAGAGCACTGTGATATTTAAGCTCTTAGCAAGCTTTTAGCAAGTTTATGGAAAAACAAAAGTCACCACTTCTTTTCCACATGAAAAATTCCCCAGACTTTCAATGTTAATTATTTCTCACTGTAATTTTAAAAGCCAACTTAATTGCTTTCAATATGTTTGATTGCTTTTTCCTTACAGAATAGGATCACAGAGAGGCTCGACGGACCATAGAGATGCTCTCATTAGAAATCCTCTCATTAACCAAAGAGGTAGGAAAATGCAATAGGGAGATGCTCATAGATAAATTAATATCTGTAGATTTGAATGCACTTTAAATAGCAGAAGACTCCCAGCTCCTTCTCAAGGTGCTGCAGTCACCTCCCTGCTGCTGCCCTGGCATCTGTGCCAGCTGGTGCCACTTCTGTCAGCAAAGCCAGGACATGTTTAATCCAGCCACATTTTTTAACCTGCCTGTCAGCTAAGCAGCAAGGGTTGCCACACATAAACATTTTTTCAGAAATCTGATATTATTCCCTAGTGCCAATTAGGTTTAGCATAAGCATTTTTTTCCCAGCTCTTTTTCCACTCTGTGGAAAAGCCTGATGTTTTTCTTCCTAAGCTGGGCTGAAAAGTCAGTGAGCTGAGTGATGTGCAGAATGGAAAGTTTAAAAAAAAACATGGATATGGCAAAATATTTGGTTTTGACTTTTCAAATAGAAGGAAAAGTTTTGGACATGTCCAAGTCAAAGTGTCTGACTGCTACTCCCCTGGACTAGTGATAATTCAGACACCAAGCTGATTTCACTGTGGTTTCTCCTCTTCAGTTCCAGGAAATAAATCAAATTAAAACTCAGAGCAAGTTTTGTTTGCACCTTCCATGCAAGTTATGGTGGCCACGTGGAAAGAATGAACTCATGGGAAAGAGATGAGTTGCTCTGCGCTGTGGATGAAACTACTGGATTTTAAACCAGTTTGTCTGCAAAGCCCGTATTATACTGAAGATGACATTGAGGACTTCCAACCCATTTTGAACCATTTGCCATGTCTTTCTATTCTACTTTATTCTACAGAACTGGAAAACTTTCCTTGCACATCCATATTGCACAAACCACTTTGGTGCGTATCAGCCCTTATCCAAATTCTCTTTGAAATACCATTTTTATTGAATTCTAATGGCAGTCTATGCCTACACACTTTAAATGTTGCATGATTACCTTGCTACGGAGTATATTGAGGCTGACAAATTTCAGATAAAGAGCTGAAAACAATACATATTTATAATTAAACTAACTAATAAACTGTAAAGCTTGTAACATATCTTAGCTAGTACAGTCTTTGGATTGCACTTAAAATCATGACTAGAACAAGAAGGGCCACACAAATATATGGCTCTTCCTGTTAAAGGAATAACTGCATTTTAGGAAGATCAGTGATCGTGCTTATCACACAGATCATATGCCATATACTGTCAGTGCATTAAAGAGAGCATCACGCAGAGAAATAAATCTGAAATATAAGGATCTCTTTTGTTGTCAGCATCAATCATGTCTTTTCAGCCTTTCTTTCAGGAATGGTTCGACTGGTTGGGAACTTACTGTTGGGTTTATTATTTCACTTTAATTTACTTCACTATAAATATACCTCATGGTCATGCATATGTGTTTCATGATTTGATACGTGCTCTCCCAGTCATAGAAGTACTCACAAGTAGTCTTTCCCAACTAATAGAGGTAAGCAACTGAACCCATTCATTTTTCCCTGTTTGGGAAGATTTTCCTATTTGGTGAAAAGCTTAGGAGTTAATTAAAACCCCTCAGATTCTTTCCACTAGTCTTTCCATAAGTCTTTCTGCTAACTTCAGCTACCTTAAGATCAGGCCTTAAATACTGTATGCCATAGGGATTGAAGCCTAAAACAAATAAAGAAAAGAGGATAAAAGTTACATGAATGAGAAATAATACTGATTGCTAAAGAAAGAACTATCTAAAATATTGAAACCCTGGTAGACGTCAGTCTCAACACCTTATGCCTGTGCTGCAAATAACAGCAAGGCACATAAGTATTAGTCTTTCCTATCTAATTCCTATCTAATCTAGCTTGAATTGCTCAAGAAATATCTTTTTTTTTTTCTTTTTTTTTTTTTTTTTTTTTTGTAGGATTAAGTGTTCCTGAATGTTTTCTTTAGTGTATTTGTCAGGAAGGCCTTTTTTCTTGTCATGTTTTTCTCACCTATGAGATTTTTCTGTGAAAAAAAGAAAACCCTAACCCAGAAACTGCAGTTTTTCAGATCCTGTTGGAAAACAACATACTCTGTTTGTCCCTTTTATCTTGCTATGTTGAAGAAACAAATAATTCACAGGTCTAACAGCCTCAACAAACTAGCTCTGAGGAAACAATATGGATATGGTTCTTGTTAAAAAAATAAAAATAAAAATCTGCCCAAACACTTCCAACCTAAGTTCAGTAAATCACTGAAGGGGAACTTAATAATGAGGGCTATATTTTAAAACATCTTCCTCTGGCAGAGCTAGCAGCAAATAAATAGGGTGATTTCTAAAGCTACAGAGCCTGGTTGCAGTCAGGGTGGATCCCAAGTGATTCAGACATGTAGCTAGAACATATTTTTTAGTCTGAACAGACTTGTTTCTGTAAGGTATGCCACAGTTCTCAGCTCATGCTTTTTCAAAGCCCATGCCCCTCTATTTCTACATGTGCTCACGTAAACAGTCTTTCTAAAAATTCGTGCTCCTTCAATACACATACAGTCAAAATGCTTTTCTACATTTGTCTTGGGGACAAAGCGATAGGAGGTACTGAAAATTTACATTCTGTGCTATTCTGAAAATCGCATTATCAGATAATGCATACTTGGCTTTCCACATGCAAAGTATAACACCTTGCGATGGGCAATAAAGAAATTGAGGAAATATGACACACCCTTTGTTACCAAAATCTCTTAGAGCATTTAAAGTTCAGTTTGGATAATGCATTACCTCTTCAATTTTTTATTGTAGGCCCTGTGTTTTTTTCATCCACAGTATAATACAATTTCCCATGGTGAAAGTTACCTAACAACATGTTTAATTAAAGTCTCACAGCAAGCAATCCTATCCATTACTGCATAAAAGTAATGCATCCTGGAATATTCCTGGCTATTATCTCTATCTGTGCCTGTGATGACCTATCTATCTGTCTGTCTTCCTATCTGCGTATCTATCTAGAGTAATTTACCAAGAAAGACCCAAGAAGCAAGCATTATCATCATGCTTAGCAAAGAGATAGAAATATTTCTATCAGGAAATAAAGGTATTTAGGAAGAACGATCAAGAATACAAATTTCTAGATCTGCAAATCCAGATCAGCAGGGGTGGGGAGAGGCTATTTTTCTGCCTTCCCCATTACTGGATCTCTGTGGAGAACTTGGAACAAAGAGAGGCTTTCGTGAGTCTCCAGTTCTTTCTGGTGGGGCAGCAGGAAAGGGCAGCACACACCACTGCCTCTACACCTGTGATCTCTGACTGAGGAAAATGTAGTAAATGTTTGCTGCTATAGCCAGGGACACCATCCACACCACAGCATCTTCAGGGGGAAGGTTTACTCACTGCTACATCCCCTTCGCCACCACAGATTTAGACCATTTTATCTAATGCCTGAAAAGCATACAACCCCATTGCTCAAATCTGTTATGGGGTAGCTCTCATGGGATCTCACTAAGGCAAAACAACTTTTGAAGTACATGCATGTAAAGATCAGAGCATTACTCTGAGTTACTGTCATTGCAGTTTTGTGTTTGCGGTGCTGTAAAGTTGTGCCATCACTTTCATTACAGACCCATATTTTCAGTGATGCATGTTGTGTCAGGAAAAATTATTTTAAAGCTGAGATTTAGCAGTGCAGTCCTCAGCCTGTGAGCCTTATAAAGAAAAAATCCCAAACCATACTTCAAATAAAAATATTGATTTTAACTGATTCATGACTCAGTGGATAAATATGAGCTTTTATCCTGCTTTGGGAACCCTGAGAACACATGGCTTGGATGTCCCTGCCTGTCCCTGTCCCTGCCTGTCCCTGTCCCTGAATTACACTTCCAGTTTATTAGACCAAGCAAGCTGTTTGTTGCTAACACACCTGAGTTTGGTTTGACAGTGCTTTATCATCTCCTCTTGAAAAGCCCATTAAGTCTTAGGGCAGTTTTTTCTTGCTCCTAAAATGGGCAAATTCTTACAAGTTTTCCTCCTGGAAATCAACCAGGGACCACACAGAATTCATAAGCAGAAATTTTCTGTCCTTTGGGAATATAAGAGCTAGATTTCCCATCATTTCAATCCCCTTGCTATCTTTGAGTAATGTATAGGGAAATAATTCGTGCAGATGGGAATAGAGATTGGTACCAGACTCTCCATCTGAAATACATTCGATGCAATGGAGGAGGCAGGCTGAGTGCCTGTAATATGGCAGCAGCCAGCCAGCTGTAACATTTAGGATGGCTTCAGGCAGCTCTAGGGTATGACAGGGTTATGACCAGAAGAAGAGGGCATGGCTACGATACTACTATTTCAGGAATTTTTGAGTGTTATAATGGTGTCCTTGAAACCATAAATAAGGCCTTCAGTTTGTCTTGATAGTAGGCCCTCCAGTAGCAGAAGCCAGAGGACAGAATTACTCATACATCATAAAGCACACATTCCTCTTTTACCTCAGATGTTCCCCTTAACATCACTTCTGGGCCAAGGTACCTTGAAATCCAGACAGCATGCATCCACGTGCCACTTTTATGGAGCACTTGAGCTCTCTTGGTTGACTCCACCTGAGGTGCTTCCAAATATCAGCATGCATTGACCACCTCTGCCAAGTCCCTCCAGAGCAAAAGCACAGCCGGCAAGGTAGCTCTTATTCCAGGCCTTTCAAACAAATACCTTGCTGTGAAAGTGCAGGCGAAACTGAGAGCAGACATCCTCTGGTCTAAGAGGCTTAGCATGCAATTCAGTAGCTAGATCTGAAATGCCATATTGAAAGGTCATTTATCTGAGAGGAGTCACTGACACTTGAATCTCTGCCCTGCCAATGTATGTTAGAGGTTTTCCTGAGGAGCAGACATGTAGTTTATACTAATTGGGTTGAATTTCTTATTCTCTGCATGTGCTGTCCAGTGTAACTCATTGTAATGCTTTTTCCTTCCCTTGAGATAACACTGAAGAATAGACAGATTGTCAGATGCTGAAAAGGTCTATTGAGAATAAAAAAAATAAGAATAATAACAAGGAAAGTATCAGACTTTTGAGTTTTATTTGTTTCTCTTCACTAATTTGCAAGAAAGGTTAGAGTAAACAAATTCAAAATCCACTGTGACCTTAAACGGCTGGTATCAAAAGAGGGAGAAAGCTATGTACAGAGAGGAGAATTTATGATAGCTGGAAATCCAAAACAACAACACTGCTTGCAGGTGAGGAAACATTGCAGAGGATAAGTTTTAAGACATAATTTCTCTGCATTTAAAGCATTTTTATGAACATTGTTTCAGTTTAAAGAAAATGTATGTAGAAGAAACCAAAGGTCACTTCAGCATCCTCTGGCCATAGGACTCCAGGGTCTCTGCCTGTGTCTCCAGGCGTGGATATACTCCTCTTCACTGCAGCTCCTCACCTCTCGGGCCCAGAGATAGAGGACAAAAAAAGTCCTTGAAGCTAACGGAATTATACTAATTTAAAATGAAAAGACTATGAATCTTTTGTTAGCAATAATTAGTTTTTTGTTTCTTTTACACAAGGGAAAACATCACCATTTTGTCAGGAAAGTGCAAACATATTTGGAGTTTTCTGTCCAAATCCTTAGAGATGTTCAGCTCTCCAACAAAAAAAGTGGACATTTTCTGTGAGAATATAATTTGTCTAGAAGTGGTGACAACGAGTGGAAGATCCTCAGCAGTGCAAAAAGAAATCAGTCAGCAACTCCTTTAATTTTTCTTCCTTTATAGTTACCAGATCAATGAGATACTCATGAATGCAGAGGAAATTCTTACATGAATACTGCTAAAGCATTATCATTTCCAGAGCTTGCCAAGAAAACGCAGGTGTTCCTTGAGCCCCGAGTAATAACAGCTCAGGGCTCCTGGGTCTGCATGACAGGTATTCATGACAAAAGGAAATAATCTTTCTGCGTGGGAGATAATTACAGACAATGTTTATTATGCCTGGAGTTGATAAAAATCAAATAGTGATTAAGGACACAGACAAAACTTCATCGTTTTCTTCTTTTCTGCCATATAATTAGGTTTTGTAGCTAGACTTTCAACTACCAGGTGAAATTTAATATAAGAAAAGTCAAAGGTGTTCTAGAATATTATGATATAAAGGGTATAACTGATCACTTCAGGGTCTCTGTCCTCACTTGCTCCTTCCACAAACCTTGAATTTTCCGGAGCGGATGGGTTTTTTCTTCTCCCATGGCTCCTCTGAATCTTTATCAGAAGAGTATATTAAAAGGACAAATGTATTAACTAGTAGACATGGAAATAACCTATATGAATGTGGATTAAATTCACCTTTGCTATTGTAGGAAGGAACTCCCTTGAGACTGGTTAAGAAAAGTACTTGGTAAAAATAAACAGAATCTGTCCTTTTTTGTTTACAGCTGATAATTTCACAGTACTCCAGTGAACCTTTTCCAAATGTTCCGTCAGTGACTCACTGAGTTTGGATGCCAGTTTTGCTTTGTCTCTCTGCATGATTTTTAAATAAGTTTTCTTTCACTATCAGTAACCAAGATGGTATATGCTGACAGACATGAACACAGAAGGAAGTAAGCAATACTTGTTATTTCATTGTTTGGGTTTATTTTAAATATTTATTACATTAAAAAAATAAATAAATAAAGGAGATGACAAAGCAGAGAAGTAGTAGACTGAAATGTTATGACTTCTTAGAGGAGTTTTACTTACACATTTTACACTAGTGGAGACTTGAGGGACACTGGCAATCTACTGAACACAGGCTGCAATGGCAGTTAAGTGTCTTGGAAAAATATGAAGCTCAGCAGCAAAAATAGACCTCAATACTCTTCTTAACAAAAGGAAAACTGATCTTGGTGGATTTTTCCCCAAGTCAGTAGAAGAGTGGTACCACTGTGCTTTGCCTATGCATACTCTCTGTTACAGAACAGACTTTTTTTTTTTTCTCTAATTTGGGACACATATTACACCTGTAAAAGGTCCAGGGAGATGGGTATGATGCCCCGTGTTCACTGCAAGACCAGCAGGAAAATAGCATCTTATTAAATATACAGATAATTTGCTACTGGTGTCACCAAGAATAGATTCTTCATTTTCTTCATCCTTCATTTTCATGGCTGAGACCTAACCTACAAAGGGAGTGTGGATAGGCCAGTTATCCTCTGTCTTTGGGTCATGATGAGACACTGAGAAAAAAGAAAAGGATTTTAAGGTCTTCATCAAGTGATTGACTATTTCCTGAAGAACAGAATAGTCCTTCCAAAAAATGCTAATACATTAAAAGCTTCTTTCATCATTATAAAATTTTGAAGAGGTCTTTTAAACAGTCTAAGATATTATTAATCAGTCAATAGCAGTATCTTTTATTGACTATGCACATAAATACTTATAAGATAAATGAAATTCAAAAAGATGTAATTAAAGAAATTAGCCTGATACAGTTGCCCTATTTCTTAGTAGACGTTAATCTCCCAGAAATTTAAATTAATGCTTGGTTTGTAGCTTTCTGACCCATGCATCTCAATCCCGTACACTGCGGCATTTGTTTGCCCAGAAGAACTCCAAAAGATATTTGCCTAACTTTTCAGCTGTATCTCCATTCAGCTTGCTATGTTGTCAGCACCTTTATTGACCCACATTTTCATTTTGCTTAAATTCACTGTCAGTCCTACAGAACCTTCTGACTTCTCCCCTCTGGTGCCTCTGTGAAGTCTTGTAGGTCAGCAGCGTCTCCTGCCCCCTCAGTCAGGCTGCAGCACATGCACAGATCAGCTAGAGCAACTCAGATGCTTGCCAATTAGTTTTGCATTTGTATTTTTTCTGGAGCATGTGCTGCTCTAGGCCTGAGGAGAGCCACTGCACAGATTTTCAGTGAAATGAAAGCTGTGTCTGCTCCCAGATGTAGAAAGTAACTGATGAAACTACAAATGGGATATCATGGAGATAATGTTCTCTTTGGTGTCAATAAAGATCACAGAATCAGCTTTTACATTTTATTGAGACCTGAAAAATTTGATACAAGAAAGCAAAAATATTTTTCAGACAGGGACCGCTGCTCCATCTTTCTTGATTGCAAAGCAAAATGTCAGCAGAGCTACAGGTGTGGTAATTTCATGTGAGACAGTCCAAGAAACTCCTGGTTGTGGCTGGTGGTCAAATGGTGGTTGGAATTAACACAGAAAACAATCATGTTTAATATTCAACACCCAACACACACACCACTTCCCCCATATCTCCCCCCTTTTGATTGTAAATTTTGACTTAGATTTACACGTTCTAACTAAAAACCTGTAAGCTAACAACATTTTACAATGAAAAGGCTGAATTGATAACAAGAGCGTGCCATATCTCATTAATATTGCTTCCCAAACTACAGGCCTGGAAATAACTTCTCTATTTTAAAAAGTCTGCCTGGGCTTATTGAAGAGATTGCATAATTCCTTCATTACCATGGCAAGCCAGTTAAAGCAATAATTAAAATTAAAATTTAAAAGTCCTCAAAGATAGTGGACCTGTAGAAAAGCTTCCAGTAGTAAGAAGCCTTATAAAACATTATCAATATATCACAAATCCAAGGGGATCACAAACCCAGAAAGAGCTGTTACAGGGAAATATGTTAAGCCTTTAACAGACTGCTTTACAAAGAGTCTTTTAGTCTCTTAAAGACCTAGGAATTGAATGTTACATTCCCTGAATTGAAATGGCATTTATATGCTTTCCAGTATAGTAAAATACTTAAGCAATCAGGTAGAGAATTTGCAGGTGATACACAATTGGTTGACCTCTGAAATCCAGTTACATCACAACGAGGGGTCTAAAGAAAGCTATGTAAAAAATCCATATGATCATGTAAATTACAAATATTTTTGAACCCAAACTCTTCTGCTCAGCCTGAGGCAGAGATCCAAATATACTTCCTTAATAAAGCAGATGAATTTGGTTAGACAATCTCCATACTAACTTTCTCCTATTCAGAACTTGTTAGAAAAAGCAGAAATGTCACTCTGCTCAATAGAACAAGATATAAAATTCATTTACTTCAATCAGAAGGTAACAACACTTGTCACAATGGCCATTTCATGCAAAGAAGTGAATAGATTTGAAAATCCAAGTAGAAATGAAAAAAAATATAAACATACAAACAACAGCAAAAAAATGGAAATATCAAGAGAATGGATAAGTTTCTGAGAGTGGTTTCTCATGTATGACTTTGTATATAGAAATAGGCACTGCCATCTACATATCATTTTTAAAGCCTTCTGTTACCAGCCTCTATTTTTGTCTTTGCTGAGTGAGAAGAGAAGGAGCTGGCCCAGTTTAAAACAAGAGGAAATGAAATACTGCACATCTAAAAAGAGCAAGTGTGACAAAAGTGATTTCTGCTCTGACATTTTGAAGAACTACAGGGTAAAGAGAACCAATTCTGTCTAGAAAAGCATGGGTATGACAAATACCACTTACTTATCAGAACATAGGACTGATGTAAAAGGTAATATTTAGCAAATTCTTTCCTTCAATAAAATTAGGAATGAATTTATTTTACCTGTCCTCATACACCCAAGAACTTTTTGGGTCTTCCAATTCTCAACTGTCTTCTTTCTCTAAATTGTATTCCCTCCATTTCAAATATCTAATGCTTTTCCCATGACAGTTTAAATCCCATGGCTACTGTCACATCATAGGTAGCCTTATGAAAACTGCACAAGAGATCACTCCTAAGCTGAATTAGACCCTCTCCAGCTACATTGCTTATGCAGTTGGACATGGGTTTCTAAATCTTCTCAGACACTTCTGAAGTTATCTGCACAACCACAAACTTCTCAGGGCAAAGCTTTCCTCCTACACATTTATAGATAGAGCTAAGACGAGGTGCCTTTGGGTTTGGTGACATTCCAATTAATTACTCACATAATAAGATGAACACAAGTCTTTAAAGTTAATGATCAAAGACAAAAAAAGGCACGGCTTGTGCCTTAAATAGTCATGATAACAAAACCATACTTGTTAAACAAATCCAGCATAAACCAAGTGATGGCTCTGAATATCTCATCTCACATTGCTGCGTCAGTTCACAAGCCAGCTCTGAGGGAGAGTGCCACAGCCTTGTGGCCAGGCTGCAAAAGGAAAGGACATTGTCACCAGCTGTGACAGCAGAGCTACCGTGTTCTCATTGGCATAGATAGTCTCAATATTTGATATAGTCCTCATTACCTCTCCCCATGGGAGTACTCACGAAGACTCACGGATCCCTGCTTATTCATAATCAGTTTGCTCTCATCCTTATGACAACATGGACAGAAAGACATGAGAGTAACTCAGAGCAGTATTTTTTATTTTTATTTTTTAATTCAGGTGATATTTGATTGACATGTTTTTATGTGAATAGCATCAGAATAGCTATGCAGCTTGCGAATAATGATAGCATAATCTAAGTAGACTTTCAAATGCATGAATTCCTTTTCCCAATTTTCCAAAGGCAATTCTCAGTCACTTGGTGCATGTAGCATCTTGGATCATGATTCAAAAGTTTCCAGAGGCTAGAAATCAGCCTTTCTAGAAATATATTCTGAGGTTTAGGCTGCAGATATGAATTAAAGATAATGAGTGGTAAAAGAGCTGATTGACAGAAAAATTTAATTCCCTTCCCTGAAAACCCTGATATTATTCTAAAGGTTGCAGTATTATGGATGTATTCATTTAATTCTATTTTAAATATTTTTGTTAATTTGTTTGATGTAGTTTTTCAAAATCTCTCAAAGAAAATTATGTTAATTTTCACACTTGTTCTTTTATTCCATTTGCATGTAAGAAAGGGCAATAAAAATGAAATAAAAACAGATTAAGAGTAAAAAGAATCAGAAAACAAAACTAAAAAATCCTCTTAGTTGCTTAAATATATATATAAGTAATTACTCTTTGCTATTAAGTGTATTTTTGTGAGAAATAGAAAGTTCACTTAAGCTCTGTTGACCAAGTTTTTCTTTGAGCTCTCTTTGTTGTCTTTATAGGTAAGTCACGTATAGCAGGTTTATCTATGAATTAGCTCCTTTAGGTGAACACCATTTCCTCTGAAGCTATATGCAGCTCCAACAGGACAAATATAGCTCCACACGAAGGTGAAGTGTGACTCAAGATGTGCATCATTGGTGATATTGTCATTGAGTGATTCCAAAGTATAAATTGTGAAAATGTGCTGGAACATGTCACTTAGCGTTTCACATTTGCAGAAATAACACAGACAGACGAAGTTATGCTCTGACTTGCATGAGGGGACTGAGCTTGCTCATCCACTAATTGGTCCCCAGGAAGAAAGCTCTCACCTTGTTCAGAAGCAGCCCAGAGAAAGGGAGAGCGGTGCCTTCCACCTGTATGCACATCCACCCACCGAAGTCCCTGACTCAAAGGTTCACATGGCTTGCTGCTGCTGCTGAGCTGATTTGATTTCCTTAGCTGCCCTAACAGCCCTTAAAAATCCATCCAACAGGCAGAAGTGCCAGAAGCATCAGCCATCTGCCTGGGGACCTGACATTTCTTTAATTTCATGAAGCAAACTAACAGTGACAACCTGGGCTTGAATAATTCACTAGCAGGGCTTTGGTGAGCAGTGCTGTCGTAGCTGTCATGGCACTCACAGCCACACAGCAAGGAAAATGAAGGTTTCTTTCACTGGTTCCCCAGAGTGGTGGCCTGTGGAAAACCACCTGGCTGGCCAGGAACCCCCAGGTAGCCCCAGCATGATGTGCAGTGTTCTCTGCATGTGACACATGGACCGACCAGAGAGCAAGGAAATATGCAAGAAGCCATCCTACATGATGCTGGTTTTTGTAGCTGGGATGGGTCTGGGTTGAAGATGAGGAAATATTGGTCAGTGAAGTTGATGGAGAATGTGTAACTGTTATGTCTGCACTGCTCCATCTCTTCTGCCAACAAGAAAACTGGCCAAGGATTTGCAAGGAGCTTTGCTGAAGACAAACCAAAATCTGCCCACACACGTACTTAAAGTATTTCCTCGTGCCTTCCCTTTTGGCACCTCTGTCCTGCCATGGATACCAGAGGTTTAGATCACTTTCTGCATGCTGATTCAAAAGTTATGATTTTGCAGACAGAGAGATAAAAGTGTTTCCTGCTGCTTCTGACATTTTCAATGGAGCAATGAACTACCAGTGCCAGCTGCCCCATTAAGTCTGTCTACCGTCCTGACAAAGTATGCAGATATTACACAAGTCATTACTCACATTATATGTGCTATGCATACATGCTGAAATTCTGGCTGTTGAAGTCAGGCTGCTACCATCGATCCAGCAGAAGAATGATTTCATGAGCCATTATCTTACTCATATAAAAACCGATAAGACTTTGCCTCTTACAATGTGATACTTGACCCTCAAACAATCAGAGTAAAGATACTGCTTTTATTCAAGTTCAGGTTAACTGACAATAAAGTGAAAAAATGTCTGCTCTACAGTTCATGAGCAAACTCTCCAAACAGCCTAGAAGCAAAAAGTAAAGGCTGATGGAGGCAAGAGGAAATACCCATGGGCTGTCTGCAGGCATGCTGGCTTCCCAGGGGAAATTGGCTGTCTTTGAGCTGGCTATGATACAGATAAACGAGAAACAATCTCTCCCATGTGTCAATATTCCTATTATTAAAGTCCTGAGAAGTTTGTACACTGTAGATCAAAGGAGGAAGGTGAGAGAGTAGGGGGAAGAAAGTGCAGTGAAAGCATGAAACCGAGATGCCAAAATTTGATAGAGGAAAGTTGGCAAGCTGCAACCTTCAGTCCAAAGAAAATGTATCACTTCTCAAATACATTTTCAGGTTAGATTTTCAAGTAGTTTTCTCAGTGGTGTGAAGCCTTAAACACTAGTTTCCTATGAAATGAGTGGCCTAGATGTTTTAGTTAGGTCATCAACATAGCCTCCTATGCAGTATATATAAGATATAACCTCAAAAATGTTGCTTATCCCAAGTAAGTATTTCATAGTATATAGGGGATGGCATGCGGAGAAAACATTTTTCCTCCATGAACTCCACAGCAGAGACAAACTTTCCATCCATGTGTTGTAGAATTTTTGAAACTGAAAGGTCAGCCCTAAATATTGAAGATCTGGTCAGCTGCATGGTTTGTCCATTGCCAAATATAGACAAAAATGTAATAAAAATTACTAAATTGAGAGTGATAAATTAACCTCTTATCTAGATAAATTTCCTATTGTTGCAATATCCCTCCTGTTTAGTACAATACTAGTACAAATCTTTTCTCAGTCAGGGTAGCCTGGTACGGACATGGTATGTAGGCCGCAAATCCAACAGCCATAGGCTGTTGTAAAAAAATAGCAATAGATTTGTGCAATACTTCTAGAACAAGTCATTTGTGGATAAAATTCATCATTTGATTAAGATAAGGCTTTTGGACTGCCTCAAAGATCAGGTCCTCATTGTGTATGTCCTCCTTGCCTTTGTCCTCATTAGTTTACAATCTATGTGGACAAAGAAAAGGCAAGAGAGGTTTGGTGAAATGTTGGAGGTGACGCAGGACACAAATCTCCTGGTTACCAGCCCAATGCTCTGTCTGCTTGGCTATGCTGCTTCAGAGAGCCACCTCTGCTTTTAATATACAAAATCACAGTAAATGTTGTGTTGTTTTTGTGTTTGGCAGTGGGGCAAATGTCAAAGGAGTACTGAGCATCTAAGTTGAGACCTAATACCTGTCGGAGTTCACCGGTGATAATTGATATTTATTAGCAGTGTTTACTGTTAATTCATAATGCAGCCTGTCCTTGAAATATTACAAACAAAACATGCAGTCCCTGCCGTTAGGAGCTCACAGGCAAGCTGTGCAAAACATTCATCTCCTCTACCATGGTAAAATATGCACAGCATATTCTTTCCTCCTGATTTGTATAAAATGAAGCTATTTGATGGATCCATCATGCTCGCTTAGCTATGCATGATAAATAAATCCAGGAACATTCAGTAAATATCCTCAGCTGCAGGGATTACCAACAAGGGAATCAATTATGTAAAGTATGTGGGTCTTTGGAGTTAGACATACACACCGAGACTCACATCACTCATCAAGAGAAAACTTCAGCTTTCCCCTGAATTCTACAGAGCTTTTTTCACTGGATTGCAGATTTAAGCCCTTTTTAGCTGCTACATTTTTTTTTTCCTGTAAGTAGATGGAGTTTAGCTTTTTCTTTACCCAAAAAACTTGCACAACAAAGAATAGCTTGATAGGAAAAAATTAAGCAATCTGTGAACTGTGAAACGTAGAACTAGGAATGTTTCATCTATTTAGGCTAATAATTACTGAACCATGAGCCAGACTTGCTGCTTGAATTTAGCTTTCCCACACCGATGATGAGTGTTACCTGCATCTTACCAAACTCTGGGCGAAAAGGGGCTGGGTTGAGGGAGGTGGGATTTCAGGTTTCAGAAGGAGCTGAGTCACCATGCAGAGAGAGGGGGTCTCCTCTTGACAGCCCTGCACCTATCTGCTCCTGCATGCTTCTGCACTGCCTCAGAGACAAGACCCAGCAGAGCCAGCCCGTGGTTCTGCCAGCCTCTCCTGGGGAGATAAACTAAGATTTTCTTACATCAGCACCTCCCAACTCATTTGGCCCCTTCCTGAGGATCCACAGCTGCCTTTCACAGCTGAGCCTGAGGCTGAATTTTGTGCCAGGACACCCTGCTCAGGCCACTGCTGCTAGGGTACCTTTTTCAGCCAAGGCTTTTCCTTCCTACCCAGCAAAGAAACTCCCATTTTCTGGGGCTGCACTGCAGTGAGATCTGTACTTTCTCTCTGATCTCCTTAGCATACCTCTCCTAAGAGGGTACAGAGCCCTCTTATCTGAAGAAGCAGACACCTATAGGGTTTTCTCCTGTGGGTTTTGATCAATGTCTCAGGACCAGGCGCTTTATTTGATGTCTCTAATGACAGCCTTCTGACTTACAAAGTGAATTCCTTTCACTCTCAGCCTTTTAAAGCCTCATTTAAGAAGAAATAACCACAGCAGAAAGAGCTGAGTGGAAGCAAAGGGGCCTTCCTGCTAGGTGCAGAGCACTGACACCGTGCACAGTGACAGCTCCACTACTGAGCCCGAGTGTCTGCAAGGCATAGCTGCTGTACATCGAGCGTGCACAGCGCTGGCAAGTGCTGCAAGCACAGGGGAAAAAATCCGCCTAGGCATCTAGCTCTTGCACACGTGCCGAGGCACTTACTGAGCCACAATAACTGTGCTGCGGGGTATCTTTTCCCTCCTCATTGTACAGGGATTAAGGCTTGGCTGCCTTGATGAGAAACTGTCCCAGTTGCTTGCAACCTTTTAGCATTCCTGGTTAAAACTCGTTTAAAGGGACAGCAAAGGCAATCAGAGAACCATTCCCACTCCTTCCTTTAAAGCAAACTTAATTTAAACATGCAATTAAATGCAGTACAGACTTAGCCCTGTTTGCTTTTGCCAAGCCAGGTTTTGCGGCGCTCACCCTGCAGGAGGGAGGCTTTCACTCGGGGAAACCCAGGCTGGGCAAGGGGGGAAAGCACAGCTGAGGGGTGAGACCGGCAGCACCTTGCTGTCTCTGCACCATGACCTCGGACAAGTCACTGTAGCAGTTGTGGGTTCAGTTGCCTTGCTTTCCAAGGAGGAGGGAAGGCAATCATTTTCCTCCTATGCATCGTGGTTGGAGACAGAGGACGGCAAAGTGCTAAACTGGAGCTGTAAAACTGTTCCGGTAGCCTAATGACAGCTCCAGAGGAGTAGCAGAGTACATCCATTTTCCCATCTTTTTGGACCTGGCTAATGAAGGGAAAAGAAAGCCCCTGCCCTAGCAGAGAGCAGGCAGCAACTGTGAAAGTGATGCACTGAAATGCAGGAAACACAGCGGAGTGCAGGAATTCGGTTACATGGCTGTTTGCAAATTAATGGCTAAATCAATTAAATGAAAGCATGGGATTTCTCTTGAGGAAAGTCTAGTCACAATTGCAAGGAGAAGGGGAGGGGTTGTGGAGTGGGGATGACATAATCACGTTTGCGAATCACCAGCAGTGTGCATGCTTTAATCCATTAATGGGGTTTTTATCTGTGATCATAAAAAGCAGGTTACATTCAGCCTGGAAGGGAGTGAGGGTTGGAGGAGAGGGGAGGGCAGAGCAAGAGCAAGAGAGAGAGAGAAAGCAAGAGAGAAAGAGAGCACAATTCACTCGGTGAATTGCTTGCAAGCTTTGGGCTGATAATTAGGGATCTCAGGAGAGCAGTTTCTCAGAATAACCTGCTCGCCTTCAAATGGACCGAGTGGAGACAGTGGTTCAGTCCTGCTGATATTTTTTAAGCCCTCCTCACAGTTTGATGGGCATTCCCAGTGCTTTTGTGCACGTCTCGGAGAGCGTTGACGTGGAAAGGAGCAGCGAGGAGGGGGAGGTTGGAGAAAAAAACTGCGGCTCTTCTAAAAATACGGAGGGCATGCAAGAGTGCGAGCAGGCTGGGGAGGAGGGTGAGGTGAGAGCGCCTCGCGCCATGGTCCCCGGGTGCCGGCGCAGCGCAGTTTCGGAGATGTCCCTCCTGTGACTGGACGCACCATGAGCATCTGGGAGGTGATCCTGGCTTTCGTGGTGGTGGTGCTGATGCTCGTGGCCCTGCTGGCCAACGTGCTGGTGCTGATGTGCTTCCTGTACAGCGCTGACATCCGCAAGCAGGTCCCGGGATTGTTCATCCTCAACCTCACCTTCTGCAACCTGTTGATGACCGTTTCGAACATGCCCCTGACTTTGGCTGGGATCATTTACAAGAGTCAACCAGGAGGAGATCAGATCTGCCACATTGTGGGCTTCCTGGAGACTTTCCTCACCACGAACTCCATGCTGAGCATGGCAGCTTTGAGCATTGACAGGTGGATTGCTGTGGTCTTCCCTCTAAGTTATCACTCCAAAATGAGGTACAGAGATGCTGCTCTCATACTGAGCTACACGTGGTTGCACTCGGTGTCGTTCCCGATAGTGGCAGCTTCTCTCTCCTGGGTGGGTTTCCATCACCTCTATGCCTCCTGCACCCTGTACAACAAGAGACCAGAGGATAGGACACAGTTTGTGATTTTCACTGGGGTCTTTCACACCCTCAGCTTCCTCCTCTCCCTTATAGTCCTGTGTTTCACATATCTAAAAGTGCTGAAGGTGGCACGGTTTCACTGTAAGCGGATTGACGTGATCACTATGCAGACCCTGGTGCTGCTTGTGGACATCCATCCCAGGTAAGGTGCCTGCGAGAGCAGCAGGTGAGACTGTTTGCTGCAGAGAAAGCAAGGACCGGGTTCAGTGTTATGTTAAGTACAGTCTGATCGGTATCACTGCAGGGGATCGGGAGGGGAAGAAAACAAGCATCCTTGCTGGTTTCTGTTCTGCATGTTTCTTTGTACTTGTGCTCATTTTGGGG
Organism: Anser cygnoides; assembly: GCF_040182565.1. Classification (NCBI taxonomy): domain Eukaryota; kingdom Metazoa; phylum Chordata; class Aves; order Anseriformes; family Anatidae; genus Anser; species Anser cygnoides. Next base: position 4,433,972 of record NC_089879.1, on the reverse strand, counting down.
ATTGCAAAAACAACTCTTTGTTATTTTTAGGAGCTTGTTTTGAAAGGGAGAGCAAAGAAACAGGGAGTTTTACCTGGGCATGCATTTCCCTTCGAGGCAATGGTCAGATCACTGCCCCTTGTCTCAGGAGGTGGATTTAGTGACTGACAGATTTGTGGGTTTGGGCACTGTCAGCCCCAAATGCTGCTGGATCTCAGTGAGAGGGGGCACATGTCCCTCCACTTGGAGCTGGAAGGGAAGGGAGGCTGGGGCACTGTGTGCTGCTCCTTTGCCCAGCTGTGTCCGTATCGCTGTGCCCTCCGTAACTTTATCTTTCCTGAAGGCAGAATCATAAGGGAATAGCATCTGCAAAATGTGTATGCTTGAGTGCCTGTATTTAAATCCAGCTGAGAGAGACTTCAGTAACAACGTTAATATGACAAGCGAGGGATGTATAAAGTTCATTGTTAATTAGAGTCCGTAAGCAAGGAAATTGTTAGGAGAAATGTCTCCAGGGGCTGGAATAATAATGGGCTTGAAGGCAAGCACCAAACGGACATGAAAATATGTTGGAAAGCTGTGCAAGAGTCACATCAGAGATTATACACAAACTATAAATCCTGTATGAATAGGATGTGTCTGGATCTGGAAGGGAAGCAGATTTCACAGGAGAAGGGAGGGTGGGAGAGAGCCTTTCCTGGCTTGTTAAGGAGAACTGAGCTGTAAAGCTGAAAGAGAGAAAAACTTGCTGGGTGGAAGCCCCAGAGCAGTGCTGGGCAAGAAGCGGTCCTGGCGAGGAGCTGGGAAGGTGCCTGGTGCACGGGAGTTGGCGTGCAGTGCGAGTGTGCCGTCATTCTGCTCACGAGAAACAGGGAGGGTGAAACAGAGAGGACTGAAGCAGGCATGGCTAGAAGGATGTGGCATCAGGAGCTGAGGATGGAGCACCAGTACCAGCCAGAGTGACCCACCTGGCAATGGTGATTTGAGAAATGAACCCGTGGAGGTGGGGTAGGGTGGAGAGGGATGAGGGCTGATGGATCAGAATATCCTGGTTAGGGCTGAGAGGCTCCCAGGGGCTGGGGCAGATGGGTTAAGAACCAGCTCTGACTGGGACAAGGTGGCAAAGCCAACGGGTGAGCTCTGAGCAAGGGAAAGCAGGGGCACTGGTCATGGTGTGGAGAGAAATGGGCCTGGTTTGCTCAGAGTTTGGCTTAGGGGAGGAGCGTGGCTGGAGGGGGTGATTGGAAAGGAAGGGGTTTGATGGATTTGCCTGGAAAAAAAGGGAGAAAATGGTTTGGCTACGTAGAGTGACAGAGTGGCTGTGAGGGATGCGTGTGCTGCTTGGGAGACAGGCAGAGACTGAATCTTAAAGGTTCAGACTGTCTCTGTCACAGGCTGAAGGGAAGAGAAATGTGTTTCAGCGAAGTGCTGGCAGCTGCCAGCACAGGGAGGTGTCTGATATGGGGGAAGAAATCCTCCTGGAAGAGAGGAAGCCAAGAGCAGATAGAGAGGGCAGCCCCACGTCAGATGTCCCGCTTGCCCCCCCTCGCTGTCCTTTGCTCTGCAGGCTGGAGGCAAACACCAGCTCTCTCCCTCCTCAGCCAGCTGGGAGCTGAGCTTCAGGACTGAGAGCACATGTGGCTGTCCTCAAAATAAGGTCACAGTTTGGGGATTCCTAAGCCCAAGGCAAATAATTCTGAAAGGATCAGGGCAGGCCAGCACTGTGCAGAGGAACAGAAACATTTGCTGAAAGTCCTCCAGGGAAGCTCTCTGATCTGTCTCTTGACCAAGAATGTGGAGCAGGACTTCGGGTGAGTCCTGGTTCTGCTTTTGAGAAACACACGTATAAATCTTCCCTTATCCACCACGTCACACAGAGGAAAAACCAGCCTTCTACCCCACGTGCTCTCTGGCTGCTAAACCGTACCTCGATCCGTCTTGATTTCTGCACAGGCTTTGAGTGGCCTCTCCCAGGGCAGAGCTGCGGACCCACCAGGGCTGTTTGAAATAGCAATCGTTACACCTAATGCTTCGAGTATGGCTGGATTGCACAGAAAAGGGGCAAAAATCTCAGTGGCATTTCTCCTCCTCTGCATTTTCTCTGGCCTGAGTTAACTTGAGGGTGTTCCTGCATTTTGTAATCATGTCACTGAAGGGCAGGTTCAGTGGGGCTGTGGGTGTTAGACCTCCTTTCTTTGGAGGAGACAGAGTTGCACAGCCACTTTGCTGTGTGTAACCTCTATTTACTAACTGCCGTTTAGCTCTTGCACCAGGCTGTTCACTAAGAAATGGGAGTTTTAACTTCTTTAGACTGCAGGGATGAGGGCTGATTTTAACCCATGGTGGTGTTGCCTGAACAGGTGAGAGCTGCTGCAGCTGATAGAGTCAAACCTTGGATTGCCTTCCCGAGAGTGAGAGCTACACAAAGGCTTTTCACAAAGTGATGTTCGTAAAACTCTAACAAAGACATAATTTGAATTATATAAGTGGTATATATAAAGGGATGCATAGCGTTTGCTGTAGCACCTAACTGTATAGACATGGGTGCTGTGAGGTTGCACATGAGGGAACAAAGTTTGTAATCCCAGTTTCAACTACCCTGACGTTTCTGGCTTTTTGCATGGTCTAGTTTCACTGCGGAGAAATGTGTATGGACAATTCTCTGCTCCCTGTGACTCAGAATCCACCCGCAAGGGGGTCTAGCGACAGGCATTGTGACAGATGGCTTTATTACCTGTGATTTGGAAAGACACAAGTGATCTTCTGAAGATCATTTGAGACGAGTACAAAGGAAACCTCTAAATACCACAAAAAAACGTGTGAAAGTTTAGGGCACATGTCCTTTCAAGTTAGCTCAGGCATTTTTACTGGGTACTGCTTTCTCTTGACTTTGTTCCTAGAACAGATATATCGGAGTTACAGTGAGAGGCCTGGGCAAGAATTCATGTAAGTGCTTAACTCATGCATTTCTTGACCCAAATTATCTATACTAACTTTTTGGTGTATTCAGCTCTTAAAGATACTGGATCTTAAGAACCAGTATCTCATAAAGCTTGTTTAGAATACCAAACCTTTGAAGGGATATATCTCAGATTTTCCAGGATATTAAAATCTTTAAATGAAAGCTAAGTCAACTACCCAGTTCTGTTACCAGTGTCACTACTGGAACCTGTGTATATATTTTTATCTTACTGCACACAAGAGCGTACAAAAGCAAAATACCCATCTGAGCACATTCTCTGTATGAAGGATTAGAGATAAAATACCACATCACAAAGGAAGGTATTTATTAGCTACATCTGGAAAGGCTGAACAAAAGCAATTGGTTGAAGTCTTCAGGACTTTTCACATCACACATGAGCTCCAGGAATCACAGACAGCTTTGCATGTGTCAAATAAAATGTGAAGAAATATAACTGGTGAAACTGCTAGAAACAAAAATTATAATGCCCCCCTCCCCCCAACAGCACCCTAATTGAACCTACTTTGGAGATTTCTTCTTCTGTACCAACGTGTTCCTGGGATAACATGAATCTAATAACACGTGTCTTAAGTGAAGTTATTGAACCTCTCAGATCGGCTGTTTGCACTTAAAAATACTCCAGCTCTTGCAGAACTGAAAGCATATCATAGGTTCCCTTGAAAAGGTGGATTTTTTTTTTCTTCTCAGCTGTCACTTCGAGCTGCAAATAACTCAGACATAGAACATGTAATACTTTTAGATGCGTTTTAATTCTACTTAGGCATATTCTTTGCCTAAAGGAAATTCATTATTTTAAGGAGAGCGAACTTTTTCCCCAGTATTTTTTGTTCACTTTGCCATCACTTTGCCAGCTACAACACCGCTCTGAGGGCTCAATAAGACCATAAATAAAATGGATAAAAAGAAACAGTTTTTTTTTTTCTTTAGCCCAATAGAAAGGTAACATAGCAACTACCTGCCACAGAGAGCACCAAAGCACACTGAGATTCTCAGGACACAACACATGCTTAGATGATGATTAGACATTTAGTTACAACAAATAATGTAAGGGTATGATCATAAACCCCATAGCTATTAAAATACATGTGTGGAACTGGGCACTGAGTCATCAATTACAAATTTACAATAAAAGCAGAGGGAGACCAACCCCACGCAGTTACAACGTGCAGCACGTGGGCCAGACCGCTTGCTTCTCCCAAGACACGTGGTTGCTTTGCCCCAAGACCTGTGCAATAAGCTGACACGTAGTGCTGCTATGTGCCTAGAGAGGGATTTTGGCATGCAGATTAGCTTTATTTTTGTCCCTGCCCAAAGGAAGTGTACTGGCTGATGCACTAGTTCAGGTATGGATGGACTCTGGCAGATACAACTAGTGTCTCCCATCCCCACCCAGCCAACCAGTTGCTTGTTCCCATCCCTGGGCTTCACCCAGCCAGCACACAACATGACCAAGCAGGCAGAGGAGAATGGACTTTCATGATATCAGTCTCTCAGCAAGCTGATGTACTAATCTCAGAGGGGTGTCCTTGCAGTGGAAGGGTGGGCTCAGCTTGCAGGTACCAGTGCTCCACAATCCCATTGCCCTGCCTGCACCCTGAGGGGCTTTGCAGCTCTCTGGCACCCTGTTGTGACCACCACCAGGAAGCTCAAATGAGAAAACTCATGTCCTAAAATGCCACAGGTAGGAAAAAGCAGGGCACGACTGATTTCTACATTTGGTCTGAAACAAGGCAGGTGGTTTGAGCTGTGGAGTCAGAACATCACAGTTCTTTGGATTTGCTGTATAATTCCCAGCTTTGCAAAGCACTCAGTCCATGCAGGATCTGTCATAAGATTTATGGCCACACAGTTCACAGCTATGGGATGTAACGATTGCTCTAATGTTGGGCTGAATGTTTAGAGGGTGTTTTTCCTGTTACATTTTTATTATGTTTTGTTGCTTATCTCACTGGGCAGTTTCTCCTGTCTGTGATATTGTCATTTGAATTGCTGTTTCTAGGAAAGTAGCATGCTGCCTACCCCACTCTGGATGTCTTCCAGATCTCTGAATATCATGAGGCAAACTCCAGCCTGCAAACACAGCTTACAGTAATTCAGAAAGGAGTTGCAGCTGAATTCAAGTCTGAATTCCACCAACTTGTCTATATATGAATAGATATAACGGGTGTGTGTAACTGTTTATATACATATAAAGGTATATACATGCATTTCCCCATAATCATTTTTGAAGGGTAAAATCATATAAAGGATTGATACTCGGTATTGTCCTATAGAAACGTGCTATTGTATATATGTGAATACAGCACTTGCTGGAAAGCACTTATTGGAAAGATTGATTTCAATCATTCCAGAAGCATAGCCATTAAAGTCTGCTACCTGATATTATGATTCATGTTCTTGTTTGTGTTGAATGTCACAGTGTAAGAGAGCGTTGTCTGGAAGAACAAAAGAGACGGAGGCAACGAGCAACAAAGAAAATAAGTACCTTTATTGGTACTTTTATACTTTGTTTTGCACCTTATGTTATCACAAGGTAAGTGCAAACCTATGCAGTGAAAAATACTATGGAGATGAACTCAAGTTGGAAAAGCAGTGCACTCTGAACTAGAAATTGATTCTAGTCTCCTGTGAAAATTCTGTGCAGCATTTCCACTCCTATGAGAGGCTGTATTTACTGAGCTAACAAAACCATATAGAATACCATAGCACATATCTGATCTAATCCTGCTGCAACCTGTGGGCCAAACCCTGTTTGGTCAGCCAAGTCAATGTGTTGGTCTCATGGGAGTGATTTAGGAGTTCAGCCCACAGAGGCCGATAGATGTAGTTATTTTTTGAGACCAACAACTCTCCTACTCCTCAGATTGCCTTGGTAGCCCAAGGGGGTGATCCACAGGATAAGACACTTGTCTGAATAGGTCAGGATGTAAGAGCCTGCTCAAACAAGATCCAGCTGAGGTGAGAACATGGCTCACAGACAACCCATAGCTTTTTTTTTTTTTTTTGGACTGAGTTCTTGGTCATATGCATCAAATATCAAAGTTGTCCTGGCTTACAGCAAAAAAAGTTCTTGTGATTTATGGTCAGATGTCCTTATTTATCTACTAGCTTATCTTTGGAAATGGTTCCTGTGGGAAGCACCAAAGTACTCCTCTGAAACAAAAATATGAAAAAGGGTGTATATCTGGAGAAGTGTTATCAAGTTATTAGAAAGAAATTTACAACTTGTGCTTATTAAGACCCTGGAAAAACTGAAATACTGTTTTGAAAAACAGAGATAGAAAAAAGTATTTCTGAAACATCACCTATTTAGATATTATTGGACAGAAATTTTTGGGGCTGACTTCAGTCAAATTCAGGCTCACCAAAAAAAAAAAAAAAGTAATACAACCCAAATCCTTGAAAAAGCTGAATTAAGACTCAGTGTAAGTGGGCACATAGCAAAACCAAATTTTCCATCTCATTATAATATCCTGATTTTCTATTTCTAACAAAACAATTCACAAAAGGTCGTTGTCTCTGTAGAAAGGCAAACCAGCACATGACAGTAATTTTATGTTCATGATAATAATAACTAATTTATTTGTATTAAATAATTTGTAAAAATGTTGCAAATACATTTATAGCAGTTATATTTTTCTGTACTTCTGCTTAATAGTGGCAAGAAGACACTCCATGCTCTGTGCACTAAAATTGCATGAAAATATTTATAATAATAATGGGCACTTAGTCTTAATTCTCAGGCTATAAGATATTAGAGTATTTGTCATTGCAAGTAGTTAAGTTTAATTTTATATTGGGTCTTTGAACTTAATGAGAATCATCGCAGTCATCACATAGCTTGCGGCTCAGTCCTGAGTGACAGCGAGTGCTTGAGCCAGGGCTGTCAGAAGTATTTCTGTGCTCTTCACATCTCAATCCAGCATTCAGGCACCATCTGCCCCCTTACTCTTAGTTCTGAGTCATCCTAATATGTGTCCTCATAGTTATAAAGCACAGATGGATTAAAAAACTCCTGAACCTACCTGTTTTAATCCTTACAAGGCTCACTTAAACGTTCACACAAGTCTGCATTCAGTCCGTTAAAGACTAATAGCTTTTCCATGGGCAGCGACTTCAAGAGTTAAGATATAAGGTCGGAAATGCACAAAGATGCTTTTCAATGAAGGATGAGGCTTGTGCAATGGTCAGACGTAAGAAGTAAGAGCTATCACTTTCTTGGCCTTTTCATCTCTGATCTAAAGGAATTACTGCACAACAGGCTACATGGAATTCCCTGTTTAGCTACCTGAATCCCCCCCAGGACCTCGCTGGACACTGCACTGCACAGATGGGTATTCGAGGATGTGCGTTACTGTGCTTCCCTGTGCCTCCTGTGTATTGCTGAAATGCAGAAGTCAGGGGAAGAAGAGGTTTCATTACGCAAGGAAGTATTATTTTCTGGACTATGTCCAGAGTGTTTTGCACTTCACAAGACAGAGGCAATCAATCACTTTTCAAGGCAGCAAGCAGAAGATAACTGAAGTGTATTGTTCAGCACTACTTGTAGACAGCAGGTTCTAATTGGCAGAACACTTTAAACATGCTCTGAAGTACTTTATGAATTAAGGCCTCAAAACAGCTAATCACCAGGTTTCACTATAACAACTTCTTTCTGCTTCCCCACTAAAAACTACCAGCTGCAGTCCCGCGAGCCAACGAGGAAGCCATGCCTATGGCCCCAGTCAGACAAATTCCTCTCTGGGTCAGAGTTTTTCAGATTACATTAAGGTGAAAATCAGATTAGCTACCCCTTTTATCAAGAAAACACCCTTTTAATTAGTTCAGTGGCTGACCTTAAGTAGTATATCTACACAACCCCATTCTTCTTGATTCCACGTTCCAAAGTAGTAGTATGACAGATGTATCACCCCGTATTGTATATTTATAGGCATAGCTTGTTGCTTGGTTTGGAAAAATGCTATTAATACACATCTCAACTTTTTGCTATATTTATCATTATGTGATTGAACAATATTGTTCAAAACCTGTTTTCTCTAAGGAGCTTTTTCATAAGAAAGATTAAAATAAGTCATACCAATTTCTAATATTCATGTCCAACTCCAGGCATTTCAGACAAACACAGAACTTTGCTCACGTAATTTAATAAGTGCTGTCTATGTGTGAGGAAATTGGCCCTAAATTAAAAATCCTGAAATAATATCAGAAAGAAGTTTGCAGTCCCAAGCCCTCAGGTTAAGGAGGAGGATCGAATTTCTTTTGTATCATCTCTGGGGAACAAGGGATAAACAAACCATGTTTTTTACACTGGTTGACTGCCCTCTTCATACAAATCCTGCTTGGACAGACAGACAAGCAAGCCCACAGAGGAATTCTGAGTTATGTTCTTGCTCATCTGTGCATATTAAATGCATGCATTTCCTATGCAATCTTAGGTTGACATATTCAAAGGCAGTGGCCTTGTAGGCTCCCTCAAGAGCTACAGCTGACATGAGGTAAAGAGATTTTCGTCCTGCATGAGAAATCTGCTGGCACAAGCTGGCTAACACTGCTCCCTATCATCACATCTCTGCTGCCAGGTGGTTCCCACAGCTCTGGGGAGCAGCAATGACTAAGAGCAACAGTGTGCAAGAGCTGAAGGTCCACAAGTCATGCTGCTTCCTTAACAGAAGCTGCCTGATTGCAATATATGCACCACTTAACAGGCAAAACTGGCTAGGCTTTTTCCACTAGCAAGACAGGATACATAAGATTCAGTCTACCAAGCAATAAAGTAAAATAAGCATAAAAATCAAACTAAAACTGACGTTCGGCTTATTCATATCATTAACACAAAATGACTAAGGTCAGATTCTGTTACTATGGGACTTCTGTGAAAACAAAAACAAAAACAAAACAAAAAACAGAATTAGTAACAAATATAAATGTTAGAAGCGTATGCTTAATGAGTTGATATAACTTCCCCAACTTGGACCAAAAGAATGAATTTCTTCTGAGAAGATCAATTCATCTACCAGCTCCAAAATGAAGTGTGATTTGTTTCACTCCTAAACAACCAGACATTTTAACTTGTTTGAGGCTCTCTGGCCTGTTCAGAGTTTTCTCTGTAACTCAGTTAATTTCTCAAGTTTAGGCAATGCACAAGAGAGATGCTGGCATTATACTAGCCAGCTGGACCTATACACATTCAGTAAAATATTTTACTAAAATGATTAACTGCACATGTTTATAAAACATTTTCATTGTTTATTTCACTGCATAAGAGATCAAAGTCTTACACTTCAAGGTAACATTCTTGTTTGTTTACTGAAAGTGAAATAAAATATTTGGATAGCCACTTGACACCAAGTGCTCTACAGAAATACATTTCTAAAATATTGACAGTATCACAGCAAAACAGTTAATAGCTTTGAAGTACAGGTATTATCAGACAGTAAAAGAGTGGCTTATGAAAGCAAGTTGGGGAATTATGTAGATAATACTGTAGAATTTAATTTACAGGTTGCACTGAAATATTAATGCTCCTTCACTGAAAATATCTTCCTGGCTGAGATGCTTCATGAAACCCTTTCAAAGGCAATAAGTTATATGACAGTCTTTGCAAGAATGACATTTAATTGTTCCTACATGAAATGGAATTGCACTTCTTGGGGGCAGTCTGCATTTGTTTGTTGCTAGATACCTTAGAATAGCTTGGGATAAAAGGGACCTTAAAGACCACCCAATTCCAGTTCCCTTACCATGGTCAGGGATGCCACCCACTAGACCAGGTTGCCCAAAACCCCATCCAGCCTGGCCTTGAACACCTCCAGGGATGGGGCATCCACAGCTTCTCTGGACAACCTGTGCCAGTGCCTCACCACCATCATAGTAAAGGATTTCTTCCTAACATCTAATCTAACTCTTCCCTCTTTTAGTTTAAAACCATTCCCCCTTGTCATATCGTTATCTGCTCCAGTATATCTGCAAATATACTATCAAAAATAACACGCAGAAAATGCAAAATATAAAAATATCAAGGACACTTAAGGAAATAATTTGAGAAAATATTAAAGATTCTATTGATAAAAGTGTAGGCTTTTTAATTGATCAGTCACTGAAGGTAGAATTAGTAGGTCTAGGCTTACAACCCTCAAGTGCCTATTTGATATATTTAGATGGAGATTGCTAACAACTCATGGAACTGAGTGACAGCAGCTGAGAAATTTGTCATACCTTGGTCATTCAAGGCATCCACTGAATTTAATTAAGCTTAATCAAATTCACATTCATAAAACATTTAACAAAGTAAATCAACAGGACTTAATTCAACACAGTAAAATTCAAAATGCAAAGAAGAAGCCATCAAATATGTGAGGAACAGAAAGAAGGATGGCTCAATGTAGATTACAAAGTAAATATGAACCAGTAGATGATTAATTTCCAAACAGTCAAATCTCATTTTAAGCATATTAACACGGGTGTCTTAGCTACATTTTGTTAAACAGGTGAATATACACCAGAACAGACCCCCAGCAGCTTGAGTAGAAGAAAATTATGTCTGAATTTGGATCCTACTTTGTATGAAGGACATCAGCCAGGAGTTACAAGGAGAGGCTGGAGGATCAGCATTTAGTTAGTCAAGACGAAAGGAGAGAAATGGTACAGGTGGCCATTTGGTATCTCAGAGTAGCTTACAGTGATCAGCTGAGCCAAACAGCACCAGTGGAATGGCAAGAGCAGTTCAAGTATTTTCATATCATATAGTCTAGTCACCTCAAATGTCTCACGTGGCTGTAAGCCCATAACTTGATAGTTATTTGAGTTCCTCTTTTCACATACATAATACTTTCAGCCTTTGTCTCCACTGGAGTTCGCATGATCTCCCTGGAGAATAGCACATGAGCAGATGTAGAACATTTCTGGAATGGCTGTTCATCTCAGTAAAATGTATAAAGAATCTGAAAATAATTTGTTCTTTGATAATAGGACACATTAATGTAAAGATGTTATTTGTGACAGGATGATACTTCTGCTTAAAACTTGATAGTTATCAGTGACTGTTTAATTATTTGACAGTGAAATTAAGAGAGTATAAAATGAATTGTCAAACCTTGACTTCAGTTAATGTCCTCATGTCATGTTTCCATCAAATTATTCATTTAATATAGCTTGGGCTTCCATGGCATGTCATTGAAATGTATGCAAATGGATACTAAACAGGTTCTCAGAAGCCATTTCAAAATGAAAAAGAAGAGGTCCTTATAGGTAAGAATTTGCAAGAGCAGATGTAGTTCTTATAACAGTACCCCTGAGTATTGGGATGTTTTGAGCACTACTGACATACTGAAGTGGAAGGTTTGCTTTACAAAGTTCACTTAAACTATAAATTGCTTTGCCTGACTTTCTATCCCAGAGTGCATCTGATGCTATTTTTATACACATTGTTTTTCTACAACAAAACACACAAGTTTATATTGGGTAATGTCAGCACCCCTAAAAGCATCACTGAACAAATGAACCCCACTTCTAATCAAAGCGAAGTGCAAAATGATCAAATTGCTAGCATTGAAATTAGAATCTCAGAATTAGAATTACTAATACCACATCACTGACTAAAGCCCCGTCACTGGCTGCAGGCCCATAGTGCTAAGCCCACCACAAATACTTGAGAAGAAAGTGTTTTAGCCAGGGAATTTGCAGTGTAGGCATACCAGAATGGAGAGAAAAGACAGAAGCTCCTAGTCAGTGATGCAACAAATTCAAGCTCTTTAGTCCCACTTTCATGCTCAAACAACTGGACCACACCATCTGCCAGTGCTATTTTAAACAACAAAATGTATGGAAAGTTGTTAGTCTCTAAAGGTGTATTCCAATGATAAATAAATAGGCTCTTTTGAAGTCTGCATCATATCCTGCTGGGTGGGGGAGGAATGCAAGGGTGAGTGATGGGTGTCATTAGTTTATAGCTATGCTGTTACCTCATCCATTTAATGTGGATATTCACTCTCTCAACCTTCCTGTTTCCACAGGCTTGTTGAATTGTCCTCTGTGGTCCCCATCAGTTCTCACTGGGGAATCATTTCCAAGTGCTTAGCTTACAGCAAAGTTGTTTCTGACCCTTTTGTGTACTCTTTGCTACGGAATCAGTACAAGAAGACGTGGAAGGACATGATAAACAAGATCCTCAAAAGAAGCTCCATCAACTCCTCTGCCCTCACGAGTGAGTCGCACAACCAGAATATATTGCAACTGAACGAATGAGGAGCCTGGTATGGGATCTTCAAGAACCATAAAGTGATATATGGGAAACAAGAGTAACTGGCCTAACCCTAGTAGCTATCCTCAGCTGTCAAGGTTTCAGGAGGCTGCCACAGAGGCTGGTTGAAGCCCAGCCCCTGTAACACCTAAGGGAGGCAGGCTACTTGGTGCCTCCTGCCCCCAACTACAAGCGTGCTATTGATACATGGTCCTGCAGGTTTTGCGGGTACAAATCTCCCATTGATTTTCATCAGCAGTTACACATACATACAGGGTGAAAAACTGGTCTTTCATGGAAGGGCTTATGAGAGTAGAGGAAGCAGACTGGTGTGTTCAAGAGATCATTTCAGAAAAGCCACACAGGAATGTGTGTGTGGTGTTTTTCATGGGCTGCAGGTAAGGCTCACTCCAATCTAGCTGACAATCTGGCTTTACTAAAACAACCCCAGTCTAGTTGCTTCAGGATGTTCCCCATAGAAAGCTCTTAAAAAGCTTAATAGCAAAATCTTTACCTGGATACTCATACAGTGCCCAGCATAGTTTTCAACCTCTTTTTATACATATTATTTGAACAATTCTGTAGAACTGAATGGAGAGTAAATCCCTTTTGTAGTACACTGCAGGCTGGATTCGGCCATGTCTTCTAAGTAACTTTCACAGAAACACATTATTTTCCTCCCCATTAAATTTCAGAACAGTAAAAAAGGTAGATAGGATGAAAAAATCAGGACGATTCCTGCCTACCTTAACCACTTTCTAGTATATCTGAGCTACACAGAGATGGATTTTGCCCCAAAGCTGCAAAATTGGTCCCCCTGCCCCATATATTAATAAATATAGTTAATGACGGTTTATTCCCATATTTATATATTATTTGAAGGAAAGATGAGCCCACAGCTGAGTTTAAAAGTATCATTTGCAAAGCAAGTAGAGCAAAAATAATAGACCTCCTCCCCACCATGAAATTGCTGACAGCAATATTATTCTACATCTGAACAAGTGCAAATCTCAGAGTTTTCAACTGGGATCTCTGTAGCACTAGGATGTAGCTCTGCTTATTAATATTATTAATATTTACCATGCATTCAGCTCAGCCTGCAGCTAACATAGACCCATATACCACTAAAATTTTCAAGATCAGGAAAATCCTATGTGACACTTCCTCAGAAACCATCACAGTATCTTAATTTTTGTAAAAAACATTTAGTTCTTTGTAAGTAAAACCGCAGCATGTAGATGGCCTCATAATTGTCATGTAGGCACATGATGTTGAAGCCATCCTCCAGTGACTAATGACAAATTACTTTCCTTGGTAATTTTCAGTGACTTCTCTCTCAATTCAGTGAAAACACTATGAAATGATACAGTTTAAGTGTTTTCTTATTAACTAAGATGTAGAAAATCAAAAGCTTGTCAGCACTATGATTTTAGGAATAATCAATTTCTAAAACAACTTGCATCAACAAAGCGTGTCCTCATCATAACCTCTTAAAGTTATTTTCAAGTAAAGAACTATTGGTTTCAAATGCTTCAGATTTATACTGTGATTGGCAAAAGACTTGCTACCAATTCTGACCTTAATTCTTCACACATTTGTCTCCAGCAAGTGACTTAAATTCCATAAGACAAAGGTAAGTTAACAACAGAAGTGAAATTAGTTTTTGCTCAGCAAGTCAAGGAAGCTTCTCTCCAGTGTCCATAAGTTACAATTTATTTTTTTTTTTTTTAGGTGAGGGTAAAACTGTAAACAGATGCCCAGATTATGAACATTCTCAGTTAAGCAGGCTTCATGCATGCAATAGCAGCTTAAATAAGAGCTGATATAGCTGGCTATATTAACATTAATTCTTGCATATTCCAGCTGTAAATACAGAAGTCAGGACCATATTGAAAAAATAGGGCCCCAAGTACTAAAAATGTTGAATTAATTTTAGTTGCCACCTCTTGTGTTCTCCAAACAAAAGGCACTGTATGTCATCTATAGCTCTGCAGAGAAGCCCTGGCAGAAAAGGTTACTGATCTAAATTAGTATATTGTTTCATTTATGATAAATCATAAATATCAGTTATTTTGCAAACCTCAGCATACTCCATTTTGCAAGTTTCACCATGAATATCTGCCTTTGACACAACGGATATTATGACAACAACATTTTTCCTTCATACCTTGCAAAAAGCATCCACTGCTGTAAATTCTGACTGTTGATTAAGAACCCAGATAGGTAACTCAGTGAGAGGTTTCACCTCAAAGTCAGTAAATTTGGGGTAATACCTCAGTCACTAGTGTGAAGAGCCTTGCCTTATCCCTCTCTCTGGCACAATACCGCAGCTGCAATCTATAAACTCTCATTGTCACCTGCCTTATAAGTGGAAAAATTAACAGAATGAAGATCATTAACTAACTACCATGTAAGTAAAAGTCTTCATCTCAGCTATTCAGTTTAATTACAAAACTACAGCGTAAATGTAAAAAAAAAAAACAAAAAAAAAAAAAAACAAAAAAAAAAGAAACACAAATATAGTCATGGAATCTAAGTAAGTTTTCCCAGCACTGTATACTAGCCATTTGTCACATTACATTGTCTACCTCATCTTAATCATTTGACTTGTTAGGCTTAACATAATTTTCTCAGGTACAATAGGTAAAAACACCCAGATCAATATTTGTTTCTTACAAAATTCAAGTCATTTTGATGGCTTAATTGTATTCTGAAAGGATAGTGGAAAGCTGATTATTAGTCAGCTTAAAAGGATAAAATGCTTTGTATCAGGATGTTATGTGTTTTACTAGGACCACTTTTAGTTAAGAAATTAAAACAGGTTGATTGTTAAAGTCCACAACTGTTGTCAATGTAGACATGGGGCTGCTACCAAAGTCAATGGGAGGTTTGCATGTTGATAAACCTAGCCCCAGAGGGATTTTGCATTCAATCCAAATAGAGCAAAATAATTTCCCAGAAGAAAAACTATAGTACTGTTAGGACGGCAAGTAAAAGGTAGAGAAGAATATAGCATTAGACTTGTCTCATTAAGCCTGTGTATCACAGTCAGTCACTGGTTGATTTATGTGTCCCCATGAGCAATAAATCTCTCCCCTTGTATATGTTTAAAAAATTGTCTTTCTTTCATGGTGCCTTTCTTCTAGAATTAATCTTATAGCAGAGAATAAATATAATTTCCCCTTACTTACATCAGCTCTCTGACACATTGTCATATTTCTACCATCTGAAGCAAGCGAGAGTTGTACATGCTGGTGCTTGATAAACTGACTCAATATACAAAATAAAAGTAATACCCTAACATTTCCTGATGACATTTCATAAGATACTAGAAATATGATACTGTGGCTCGTTAAGTGCTAGATATTCATCTGAATTCTTATAGGCAACTGGCAAATTTTTCTAAAATGTGTGTCTAAGTGATGAATGTAGATATGACTAACTATGTGTCTGCTGAGTATTATGTGTACTACACAACACTTTCACTCGAGTGCGTTAGAATAATGATGGCAAATGTAATGCACAATACTTTATTATCTCTGGTCATGAGGCGGAACTGTTCTCTTGTCAAATGCAAATGTGAGTGTGTGTGCGAGGGGTGGGTTTTCCATTTGTTGTTTAAATATTTTTGAAAAAGTTTGTAAAGTACGGCTACAATGTGTGCCCAAAATATGGAACTGCATGAGCAAAACTTGTCCAGCTGCTTAGGCAATATGCAGTTTTCTGTTTGTTGGTATCTGCATTCCATATGCAATATCTATTTCTCACATGCGTGTTCAATTAACATTTTCTTCATATCTTGTAAGTTTGGCAGGCAGAACATTGGCAGACAATTAAGAGAATTTAGTTCACTATGTCATATTGCAGATTCCCTCTGTTCATTTTACAGTTACTTATACAATATCAGAGCCATAACTATGAACTAGGACCCCATATTATGTTATGTTTTTGAACTAGTTTTGATGTGAAGATGTGGTAATTGCACGTGACAAAAACTATGAGAGAATGATATGTTTACTACTGACATAAATCAACATAATATTTTATTGCTTCAACTGACAATCTAGTCCCATTAGATAATTATATCCAGGTTTTATAGATCTGTCTTCTGAATGTTTAGGGCTGGGTTTTCAAAGGTATTTGCACAGTGCAAGATGTAAACAGGATTTATTGAGTTCCTCATGAGCGCAAGTACTCACTTTCAATGCTAGGCAACTACATGATCCATCTCTAACTAAGCTCTATCCCTGTTGTTACCCCTTACATAAAAGACCCACAAAACTATGTTGTCAGTGGCTCTGAGCCACGCTTTTTATAACCTCTCAAGTTTTACTTATGAAATAATCAAGTTACAATAAGAATTAATCAAGTCAAATAATCTATATATAAAAACTCCCAGACAAATTCTTATGAAGCCTGAGGACTGCTATAGCAGTAGCCTTGTGCATCACAGCATTGCAGAGCAGCTGAGGATGGAAGGGACCTCTGGAGGTCATTTTATTCACCTCCCAAGAAGCACATCGCTATTTTTTGCTGTAGTTTACCATCTCAGTTTTGCCAATGCGTGTCTGCTCTGCAGTAGTGCTGGGAAATGATCCTAGTCCACATCAACAATACAGTCATCCTGAAAATTATTTTTTTCTGAAAACATTTTGGGCAGCCAGCTTAGACTTGACTTCAAAAAACAGCTATATCAGCACAATTTAGGGGCTAAAAAACTGGGTCAGAAATAGATGTGAATGGTAGGCTGAGGGCCAGAATGTTTGGGAAACCTTATCCTTACTTTACTGCTGTTGCAATGATATGCGTTGCTCTGACTGCACTGGGCTTTTCCTAATGGTCTGCTTCCACACAAGGAACTCTCTAGGACTCTCAGCCATTCACTTACCCCAAAGAGAAAGCAAAAACATCTCTCAAAGCCCAGTAGCACAAGCAGCACAGCCTCCATAGGAGGGTCCTTGTTGGATTAGGAAGGCTTAAATGGTTTTCAGTTGGGCTACGTGGAAACTCGTCACATATTTTGGATGGCCAGAAACCATCTACACCTGGATGAGCCCTGCCTTAAGAGATAGACCAATTCTTAAAGCTCAGGAGGTTTATGTAGTTTGCAGAAAGAAAGTTTTTCTGGTCTTGCTTGCCAAAGTTTTCATAGTTTCTCCATTCCTCTTACTACTAAATAAAGAAGGCTCTGAGGTCTCAGAATATCTTGTCCTGTTCATTTTTAAATGTGCAGTGAATGCCATTGAAACAACTCTTTGGAAATTCCTTACTTTTCACTACTATCAGAACTATCTTCTCCCCAAATTAAATGTTCTTATGATTAAATGAACCTTATAAGCAAAACCAGAGACTTCACACTAATGTCAGATCATTTTTATTTAGCCCAAAAGATCTCTCTATATTATTGCACATCACATTCAGCACAGAAAACTCAGACTCATGGATCCTATGGTGTTTGCTTTACCAGGTGACACTGGATAGTTAGTACTAAGCATAGGCTTCCATATTGGTAGAATCAGGGACTATATCTTCATAAGCTACCCAAGCCTGAATAGGTGAGACAATAATATTTTAGCCTTAAATCTAATTTTTTTTTTTTAATTTGCTTTTTGTGCTTTAATTCTGAGCACTAATTATTCCTTGTAATCTTTGATGGATAAAGTTTCTTTATGAAAACCATCCCACTTTAAAAGACAGCTGTCCTTGTTGGGAGGTATAAAAGTTTACATGGAGAAAAGAGCTGCTGCAGTGTCTATAAAATGTCTACTTCTTATATGTGTTCCTGGTGTGTATCATGTAAATATGTATTTAGAATTGTTGGTTTTTAAGCAAATAATGCTGATCTAATGAACTAGAGAGGATACTGTCGTATATGTCTATATTTATAACAAAGATGATTAGCCCTATAGACTGTAAGTGCACTTCAGAAATTTGTGTATTGAGAAGCAAATGTATCAGGTGGATGAAAGCATGCATGTGTGGTAATTGTGTTGTAAAATATGATTTTTTTTCTTGAAGAAATACTATTGCACATGGTTTCAATATACCCAAAGGCATGAGTCCACTCAACTGATTAATAGTCTTCAAAGATATATTAGGAAAAGGATCTCCATTTGGAGTTCACTGAATACTGAGAAACAGTTTTCTAGTCTCTGTAGTTATAAAATTACAGTTCTGAAGCAAACATTTTTTTTTAAAATCACAGAAATAACAAAAAGGAAATTGAGAGCCTCTATCCTCCTGGGATATGATGCAGCAAGAGTTCCTAAGGAAGAAGAAAACAACTGCTTTTAAATGAAATGCCAGTACATCCTAGTGAGATACTAAAGGAAATGCAACGTGGCCTAGCATGCAAACTTGGCTATATCCTTCCCGTTGTTGACCACCATAGATAGTCCTATTTAGTCATTTTGCACTTAAGCTGTCTTGAGTCCTTGAACAAAATAAACAAATAAAAAACTGTTGGATTTCAAAGTGATTTACATTGCAACCCTGACCATGAAATCCTTATGCAAAGACAACTAATTTCTACTCCTCCTGATTTGCTGATATGATCAATGAACTACAGAGGAAAAAAATATATACATCCCATGAGTTGAATGACATTTGACTTTTTTTGACTTCTGTTAAGAAAACAATGTCAGTAAAATATGTGGTGTCCTCAGGGTCATACAGCAAATGTGACAAGGCGGGGGACAACTCATCCATACTGTACCTTCTTGTCCAACCACAGTCAAGTAAAATAAAGCTATCTGCATCAGCCACAGTATGTGATGAGTCATTTATAGCAGAAACCATAGAGCTTCCCTCATAACATGTTTGAAAAATCATTATCACAGATTGCCTTGGAAAATAGAAATAGATAACTAAAAGGTGCCTTGATTTACCTTTATTTATACACATTTTTCTAAACCTTAGATTTTTTCATGTTGTTTTTATTTACTTAAGATCATTTTAAAATTAAAAAAAAAAATCCCATATATTTGGCAATCATCAATCTTTCCCTTCTGAATTCTTGCAGGAATGCGATGTACTACCAGTCTTTATAGACGCAGTTG
Organism: Anser cygnoides; assembly: GCF_040182565.1. Lineage (NCBI taxonomy): Eukaryota > Metazoa > Chordata > Aves > Anseriformes > Anatidae > Anser > Anser cygnoides. The sequence continues at coordinate 4,414,714 of NC_089879.1, read as the reverse complement.
AATATAAACCTTTTCCTCTAGATTAGATTATTAGATGATTACTTGCTTTAAAAAAAAAAAAAAAGTTAAAAGGAAAAAGTTAGGGGCTGGTTATACATATCCTTGCTATAAGGACAGTGGTGTTTCTTGGATGAGTAAGGACCATTCATATGATAAGAGGTTTAAAAATGTCTGGCCTGTGTATTTAAACTTCATTTTGTTTTGTTTTGAAATAACAAAAATAGATGGTTTCCTATTTCTAAGCATCTAGTCAGTCTGAAGAAATGTAGTTCTGAAATAGCGTTAATAATAGCTGCTGTAGATAGGGCATGTTTTGACTATATTATAAATATAAAATTATAATTTATTACATTTTACTTTTATTTGTATAACAACGGGTTGTAATTGTAGGGGCTATTTATATGGGTAAAAAAGGCAATATTAATAAATGGATACAATGATGCACAGACCAACTTGTAATGACAAAATACTCAAGAGTGCCATGGGTTAAAATGGACTATGGGACTTAAGTGTCCCTGGTAAGCTAAACTCCTATAGTCTCTTAATATATATTTCAGAAATACATATTCATTCATGTAAAGACAGATATATAAAATTCTGTTGTATTAACACCTCTAGTTTAAAGGAATACAAGACAGTAAATTTTAATCCTTCAGTTTTTTGAATAAGGGGCCTGTGCTGCCTATTCTGTTTACAATGGCTTGTGCTTTGTGAATACATATCAAATGTTGTAATATATTTTTATTACATAGAGTTAATGGTTAATAAAAAGTAACATATAAATAAATACATACTATATATGTATATTGTGATTTTGTTATATTTACTGTTAATGAAATGTGATTATGAATAAATGACTTCGTGTGAGCTATTTTTTAAATATAAAAGTTTACACTTTAAAAAGTCTGTTTCATTTCATTGCTGCAAAAGTCAAACCTGCAAAGTGATTGCAATGATGTGACCTGATAATTCTGTTGACTTTTAGAAAAAAACTACAAAGTCAAGTGTAACAAGATTGCATCAGTCTGTTTACGAGCAACATAAGTGAAATTATTGGAGAACCGTAATACATAATGTATTGGTCTAGACTTAATATATATGATCCGAAATAAACTTTCCTTGATACCTTGAGCTGGTCCCATGGTTGGTGGGAAAAAAAAGAGGTGGGGGTCTCTGGTAGTATAGGGTTCCTCTTCCTGCTCTACAAGGCTCCAGACCCACCCTGAGCTCCCACAGAAAGGTCTCTGAAGGTTTCAGACCCATCCTGAACACCAACCAAGAGCCAGACCCTGCAGGTAGTCCTCTCAGAGCAGAGGTCTTTTATTGTCTACATGAAGTCCAAGCGCTTTGTCCCCAAATGCACTATTCTGCTGAGTCAAAGGGTTTAACTGTTAATTGTGCTTTAATAACAGTATTACAACTTCAGTTCTCAGATGTGGATAAGCACTCATTGAAATAAATGCAAATATCCCCAGTCTTCTTCCTCTGATCTCTAGACAGACATTTGAGCTGGAGATTAAATTCCACTCCAGTGCACAGATTAGGCCTCTTAAGGACTCTTTTGCTTCCCTTGCAGGTATTAAATCTGTGCTGTAGAAAAGCAGAAGAGACCCCCAGATGAGCTCAAAATTCTCAGACATTGAATAATTTCTAAATTAACCAACATGACATCATTTGTTCCCATACCTCCCCTTTATTTTAAACAGCTCAGCAACCAAGTTTCTGTTGTCCATCTTTCTGTGTGCACACCCTCCCTTCTCACACACACGGTTTTGTGAGGATGTTGTGTGTGGGTTTCTGAGCACCTCACTGGTGCTGAGATGCAATTATCTCAGAAAGACTGGCAGGGTAGGATGGGAAAAATAATTTATTCATGTTCATCTCATAGCTGCTTTCAATTTATACTGAGGTCAATGCACAAAGCAAGCTTCAAATGCAAATTTAGAGCATGAAAACAGTGTGACTTGTCAACCCAGGCAATAGCTTTCACCATTATCTTTGGGAGCAAAAACTGGACATATGCTGGCTCTGCAAACCTCAGTGCCACGATAATGTCCTCTCACAGGGGGAAGACATCTCCCAATGTCACTGATCCATCCTGGGCTCCAGGCTCAAGCAGACACCCAAGGGAAACCCACTAGCACAGCGTGCGAGGTTTTCATTTGCTCTGCTCTCCATTACAACTGCTGTTTTCCATCACTTAGGAAGGACCTAAATATTGCCTTTCATATTACAAAACCTGATGCAAAGGAACATTCATTTCAGGAAAGTTTTGCCTGGAGATTTAGCAGAGACAGAATAATTATCCTGCATCTCATTTCAAAGGGCTTGTCATCCACACGGTTATAAAACTTTTTTTTTCTTTTGCCAGCATTATGCTAGAATCCAGTTACAAGCTTTACATCAACTTCTGCCACCCAGAATTTTAAAGGAAAACAACTGTAATGCCAGCAACACAGTGGACATGCATCCAGCATGGGAAAACACCTCCAACAAAAATATTAAGAGGAAAGAGCAATCAGCAGTTCCAACCACTCCTGCCCTGCCTGCACCCTGATAATGCATGCAGAGCACTAGGGACCACAGAGTTCATGTGTCATACAAAAATTAAACATTTTAAAAGTTATTTAAAATTTAATCATTTAAAAATTAATAGTGCACCTTTGTTGCCCAGGTATCACATTTAATTCCTATTCTATTAACTGCAGCTAAATAACATTTTCCTATATCTGCCTATTTTGCTTTCATTAGTTCTTTAAGCATCTTAAAATGCAAAACAGAAAAATGTATACCTTTTCTATGCAGCAGCAATGCCTGTTGATACACATTAAATATCCTGACTTTCACATCATATGGCAAGAAATAATGTCTGAATTCTGTTTATGAAGTTCTGTGCTCAAACCTAATACTCCCAAAACCTCTAATTTACTATTTGTCAAAACTGACCATCACAAGATGGCGTGAACAACTTGGGATAAAAGCCTCATTCTGCCAGAGTTTGATGAAAAGACCCATGGGGAGAGGATCCAGCCAAAAATGTTTGTATTGTTACCTTATCATTCTTACTGCTTTCTATAGTAAAACCTCCACTCCCCACAGGCAAACTGTCAGATTCATATTGTTTCGTTTAAAAGTAGCTTTCTCTGCAATCCATACATCATCATACTGCTCATAAAGTTGTGATGTGAACAGCCAGTCCGACAATGTGATACAGTACGAATGTGCTGTAGCCTCATTAGTTCTAACCTTCTAGATAAACCATAGTTAACGTGACATTTCAAAAGGGAATCCATGTCTTCTCCCTCAAGGGCTGTCAGACACCCCCAGTGCTCCTGCGCTCACCCCAGGACCACTCATGTGGGGTCCCAGGGTCTCTGCAGTGCATAGTGTCCATGCAAGGACCCTCTGCAGGCCAGAGTCTCCTTTGGCACTTCTTTTGCAAGGGACATCCTTCCACATTATCACCGACATCACTAAGTCCTCAAGCTACCACTCCAAAGCTGTCATCATTCAAACAGACAAGGTCAAAGTGTGTTAAATATATTTTCATTTTCTTATTTCATGTAAGAGTTGGTAATAATCATAAACATTTCACAGATACCTTTAGGAAATCCAATGCTTTTATAATTTAGGAAGACAATTTTCTTTATACCTTTAGGAAATTTAATACTCCTCAAGAAATTAATGTAATTGCTCTGCTGAGCATGCACTCGCATGAGAGCCTTCACTTCTGTTTAGGAGAGGCTAAATTGTAGGTTGCTTTTCAGCAGCAAGCTTTGCCTCTCTGCCAGTGGGGACGTGTCTCGCCTAGTGCCTGGGACTGCTTTTCCAATCAAAGGAGACATGCATTTCCAGACAGCAATTCAGTAACCCCATGTTGGACAGAGTAAGAGACCTATGTAAGTGATATGTGATGCTGAAATGTCTAGACCTTCTTCCAATAAATTTGCTGAAAATGTTTCAATAGCAAAGGACAGCAGAATGTTCTTAAGAGAGAGCCTGAAGCAACCTGAGGGATAGGACATGGTTGTGACTTTCCACCAAGACCAGCGGTCTTGGAATAAAGTCTCAGGCCAGAAAGAATCGGACTATCAAATTACCTATTTGCCCTCACAAAACATAAACACTAGATTTACAATCATGGATGATCTGTCATGTGTACACTAACAGAATCACTTCCAGCTGCAGTACTTTGGAGTGGAGCTAATAAAATAATTGTTATAGAAAATGTTTTAGTGAATCAAACATTTGGGGCCACCTGCCCTCAGGTAAGGTCAGTTAAAACTACTCCAGTGCCAGCATATGACAACCTCACCTGTTTGTAAAACTCCCAGTGATCATTGTTCCACAAACCTTCTATCATCTCCAGATCATTTCTGAGTTTTATTATTCTTCTAATTATCATACCCTCTATAATAGCTAACATTTCTGCAAACCTTGATGCAAACTCTACAGATCTTAATCTATTTTGTGCATGTATAGTTATGGGAGGAAACAATTAAAAAGGTGAGAAATTGAAGAGCTAAAGCTCTATTTACAAGAAACTAAAAAAGTAAAGAAAACTTTCAGAGTTGAAAAAAAAAAAAAAAAAAAAAGTTCTCCAGTTCTTTTCTGCTGCAAGAACCCCTTTGAAAGGGATAAACACTTGCACAATACGACAGTCGGCACATGCTGGCACAGTTTAGTTGCATTGTTTCCAAGCTGTTGATAAATCAAGAGAAAGACTGCCACATGATATTTTTGAAAAGATTTCAGGAGATGATGAAATTGAAAAAAAAAATTAACCCGCATTTTCAAAACTTAATTTACCAAAAACCTGGTTAAAATATGAGATTCTCACTTTTCAATGTTCCATAGCTGTAAGTTTTAAATCGTAGAATCACAGGATCGTTTGGTTGGAAGGGACATTCAAAACAACGTCATTCCAACCCCCTGCCATGGGCAGGGACACCTCCCACTAAATCAGGTTTCTCAAAGCCCCATCCAGCCTGGCCTTAAATTCTTCCAGGGATGGGGCAACCGCAGCTTCTCTGGGCAACCTGTTCCAGTGCCTCACCACCCTCTGAGTGAAGAATTTCCTCCTTATATCTAACTTAAATCTACCCTTTTGTAGTTTAAAGTCATTACCCCTTGTCCTATCACTGCACCCCCGACAAAGAGTCCCTCCCCAGTTTTCCTGTAGGCCCTGCTTAGGCACTGGCAGGCTGCTATAAGGCCTCCCCAGAGCCTTCTCTTCTCCATTGCCAACTCCCTCAGCCTGGCTTCACAGGAGAGGTTCTCCAGCCCTCTGGTCATCCTTGTGTCCCTCTTCTGGACTTGCTTTTACAGGTTCCTGTCCTTCTTGTGCTGGGGGCCCCAGGGCTGAACGCAGCACTCCAGGTGGGGTCTCACAGGATCAGAGAAGAGAGGGAGAACCACCTGCCTTGACCTGTTTGTCATGCAAGATGTTATTTTATAAATTAAATATACATGACACACGACATTTATGTCACATGTAAACTGTTAGTTGAACCCCTGATAGTCTACATTATTTTCAACACTATTATTGGGAAAGACAATTAATTACCTATGACATTGGAGTATTTGTATTAGGCTGCCTTAGTTTTCCATGCTGGAGAGCTCACTATGTTTTCTTGGCCATAAGAAAGCTGGTGTGTGTGTGTGTGCATGTGCATGTGCACCAACCCATCCAGTCAGCTAAACCCTGATGAGATAGAAACAAGGGCAGCACCAGCAGGGTCCTCCTTGCTTCATTACATGTTGGGATGCCTGCAGCACATCCCACTACACAATTACCCACTGCCAGTACAAGGTATACAGGGAAAGTAGGAGCTGAATATCCCATATGAGATGAAAGCTGAGAGCTCAACTGTAGTTTTGGCAGACAGGACCAAGGTTTCACATCCTTTAAATGGTGCCAGACACCAGGGCTAGCATATGGGGCAGATGTATTTCTATTTGCTCCTGTAATACTCATGTGTTTTTATAATCAATGTCCTTTTCAGTTCTCTGAATGTCATTATGAGAGCTCCCATGTTGCTCTTATGTGGATTCTTTTGTCTAAACAGAATAAATATACCCTGAAGTGATATCTGCTGCTCTTAGCATAGCACAACTCTCATGCGGAATTTACTTGTCAGATCTGTGTCTCAGCAGCTTCAGATGCTAAAATTTTCAGGATTTTCCAGAGAACAAAATAGGAATTATGAAAAACAGGTACTTAAAATGTTGAAAATTACTGCAACCATTATCAAAAGTGTTTTTCTAGAAAAAGATCCTCCTGAACCATGTGCATCCAGAGAAAGAGGATGCCACAAAAGTCAGCAGTCAACATTATAAAAATTGCAACAGCAGAAAAAATCAGAAGCTAACAACAAACCTGACAGTTTTCTGAGGCTCAGGCTTGACCCAAGCATTTTCTGAACTCAGACAAAAGTGCAAGAGATAAGGCAGCACTTTGCTGTGTTAATTATTTACATAGGTACACACTTTCTCACTACTGAAACTTATTGTTTAATCAGTATGAGAAGACAACAACAGTCTATTTAAAGTTTTTAATACATACAAAGTCATGATAAGTTCATTTTCACAAGACTTCTCTTTCCTTCCATTTTTCTGATATAAAGATTGCTTTCAGTGCTTTGTCATCTGTCCTGGTTTAATCCATTAAAAAAAAATCTGTGCAGCATGAAACATTGCTGTTGATCTCATAAAGTGTCTTCTAATAATTACAGGTTTTAAACAAGCTAAAGACAGAAACTGGTTGAAACAAAGCTTGTAGTGAAAAGGAACACGAAAAAGATGAGTAGGAGTATGGTAATTACATGCTTATGACTGTGACAGTAGGCAAAAGAAAACAGAACAGCAGATGGTATCTAAATCTAAAGGAAAATGTAAATGATGCTAAACTCAGACAGTTCTCTAAATAATGGTTTATTTAGCAGCAGGTAGATGTTCTACCTGCTTGATAATTCCAGGACATGTATAGGAGGGACAGAATAGACTTCTTTGTTTGGTATCCTACATTATCATTATGTTATATACTGCAAGGCCTGTACTTCACCTTTCTGGCCATCTCTATGATTTTGCTATTGATTAAGTTACATTAAATTTGATGCTTGTGATTGGTAGTCACACAAAACATCACCTCTTCTGTGACCTTGGTGGCCTTAGCATGGCCATTTGCAATGTAGCCTGAGCAGTAGCTGGCCTCTAGTTCAGTGAGGAAGATTAACATAACACTAAAAGCCAATAAAAAGAGACAGCATTTTAGGACTTGCCCCCAGGAAGGTGGCTGAGCATTGTCATAAAGGTGCCATCTGAATGAGTGCAATGCAAGAAATCAGGTCTCCCTGATTTTCCATGCCTGTGCCTGAAATTGAGCCCAAAAGGACAGGAGGAGCTGGGCAGGGGCTCTGGCCAGCAAAGTGCTCGAGAGAAAAAGAGTTTATTCACAGAAGGGTAGAAAGCAGGGCATGGGTGCAGCCCAAATCTTTCACCAGCAGAAGCAGCACATTGGGTCTTATAAACTGCTGGCCGAAGCACCAGCCAGCTGCCTAATGCCTGTTTCCAGCTATGAATTACTGGGTGTGTGTATAAACACAGTTAATAAGTTTCTTTGGCCTTGTTTTGCTCACTTTATAATTCTGGAACCAGCAAATTAGGAGACCACTCTGTAGAGCCAGGATGTATTCATTGAAAGGTATTTTTAGTCATACTTTATTTCTCCATTCTAATGTAAAAGGTTGAAGAGGCAGGGAAAATATGCCTATGCATTCTTTAATATTTATATGCATATATATTTATATCACATATAAATATGTACGTGTTTTATAAATTTATTTCTCCAGAAGGTGCTAAAAATGCAATAAAACCTATTATCTGATAAAAAAGTCTATTTTTATAAAAAAATATAATATTTTAAAAGTATATTTATTTTCACTTTTCCTATGTCAACAGAACCTAACAAATATTGCTGCCAGCAAATATCGAATATATAGAGACAGCGAAACCATCATCTTGGAAGAAGTTGTGATTACTTTAGATTGTTTGCTCCTCTAGTGTCTGGCCAATTTGCCCAGACTTTCTCCAGGGACTGAGGCATATTGTTGTCCATGGTAGAAGCGAGCAGTTAGTCGATGAGATTTTGAAGATGTTGCCTGTGTCTTTCTAATTTTACTTTCTCTTCGTCTGTACCCCGAGTTGCATGCGTGTTCCAAAATCCCCAATTTTGAGGATTTTCCTGGAGAGAGTTAGGCGTTCAGCATGGCCCACATGACTCCCCAGTCTCACGCTCCTTGTGCTGATCATCCTCAGCACTCATGAGCCTGCACAGTAAACCTGCAACGTCCTTTTCAGTTCTGCTTTAAGCTCAAGACTTTGAGTACATGGTCCCAGGCTGTCTTACAATGCGTTTTCTCCTCCTCCTTTCCATCTCAGCTCCAACTGGCCCATGCTACGACCTGCAGATGGGCTGATGAGATACTGCTTGTTATTCTGTATATTTTTCTTCTTTCAATAGATGCAGGTGCACACACTGCTGAAGCGGTTTCCCCAGGAGCCTGCAGCTCTTAATCATCCTATTAAAATGATTGTGTATTTGCCATAATCTTCACATTAAAATTATCTGCTTTGCATACACAGAGCTGTTCAAATTATTTGTTGTGAACAGCTGATTGAATTGAGTTCTGTTTGCTGTTTACAAATCATCCCCTGCTAGTTCTCAGTTTTATGGAGATATTGAGTCACCAGAACTTAACATACTTCACGTATCTGTGGCTTGGGGGGCACAAGCACTGTTCCTCACAGTGAGTTGATCTTGGCACCCGGTTTCTGAAATGTGGTGGGGCACCTTCCACATTTCTTTGCATATATTTAGCATCTATCCTGGTGCCATTCCTGGGCTTCAGTAGGGTATCTGAGATTTCCTAATCCTGACTGCATGCATGAGACAGGAAGAACCGAGTCTCCCTAAAGCAGCAACATAACAGAAGTAGCCTTGGTGACACCTTGGCAGCAGCAGCCTCCATGGATAGGGTTAAGCCATCAAAATAGATATATGTGCTGCCTTCTGCTTCTGTGGAACCTGCACATTTTTGTCTTTCCACACTGCTTTTCAGCCTTCTGTTCCAACCGGCTGATGTGCATAAAACAAGGGAGCTTCCAGGCAGCTGTTAATGTCAGTTGATGTAATTGCTAGCTTTAAATATCTTGCTTACCCAGACACAGTGGGTAGATGTGAAAGCGCAGCTCCTGCCTCAGAGCAAGAGGAAGAAGATGACAGCCTCAGATATCTTCTGGTACTTCATCAGAATCCATGATTTAAAAAAAAAATAAAAATGCTAGCTACCACAGTGACCATGAAGACCTCTCCTGCTCTATTGTTTGTTTTTAAATTGTTTAACATGTTTTTATATTGAGGTTCAAGAACCCTGAGGTTTTTTTGCCTTGCAGAAAGAAATGTGCATGCATATGGGATATCTCAAGGGCTTTATAAAGTTTAGGAAGACTTCTCCTATTTAGGAATGGTGCAAGTGAACTTCTAATCAGGAAATACAATACTATTTTAGAGTTAGTTTCATAGCTTTTGCAAAATGCATTTGTTTATGACATGCAGATATGTGCTTTATTAAAGCAAATTTAGCTTTCATACATTTGAAGATTTTGATGTTGTTCCATAGACAAAGGCAGTGAGCAGAAAAACTACCAAACACTGCAGTGAATACTGCTGCAACCACCCCCTCCCCTTCCACTTTATATTCACAAAAAAACACCTTGATAAAGACAAGCACTGGTGATGTTCCTTGGTTTGTTTGTACATGAAGTACTGTTTGCCTGAACACAGGAAGAATGAAAAAAACAAGGAAACATTCTCCTTGCTCCCAAATATCTTTTCTCTCACCTCCTCTCCCTTTGGGATGTTTTGCACAAGCATGCTGCCAGCGTGTTTCTTTCAGGCTTTTTCTTGGTTTATTTCTTGGCCCCTTACACTGTTTCTCTCCCAGTCATCCATACCACCCCAAATCAGTAACCAGATTTTGGGAGAGGGCTGGCTGATGGATGCAGGTACAGCTGAATTTTGAGGAGTTTCTGGAAAATCCATAATAAATGTACAGTGTTGGATGTGCCAGTTACCCACATCAGTCCCCACATTTCCTTACAGTGCCATCTACTTCTATTGGGACCCCATGGCTGGTCTCCATTTCTCCCTCTTGCAGCAGTACAGCATCACAAAACCTTCTTTCACCAAAACCTGGTGATTTTCAGCAGTGACTTGGACTATGGGTCTGTCTCTGGGAGGCTAATGCTTCTTGCTTAAAATATTGAGGTTACAGCTTAGAGAGGGCAGAAAAGAAAGATGGGGCAAAGGAGGAAAGGTACTGTCAGTTAATTAAAGAGATTATTAAAGTGATTTCCTGGGTCCAGAAAATGCACTTATAAGCTCAATGTTAATGGTGATCATAGAACTCCTATAAGAAAAGTAGTCTTAGGAAGCAGCAAGTGAAAAACAAAATATCTTCACAATAGTATCAAGTCACTGTCTTCAAATTTTTATTCTGGCTCGTGTGAAGTCATGAGTTTAGCTTAAAAATGATTAAATTAAGGAGAAAATATAACTGAGGACATTGCTATTTGGCTATGGCTTCTCCAGATGCTTGTAACCATCTGATACGGGGCTTTCCTTTACAACTCTGAAGGCTAGAAATTTCTTCTAACAAAAGAAAATCTGAGCTTCTTCATGGAGATCTCCAGCATAACTACAAGAGTTGGCAGCATTTTATCAGAACTCAAATTACAAGTTATTTTTTAGTAGTGTGTTTACAGCAGCACCCACGACGTGCTGGACCTTTTACAAACATTCAAGCAGCAATGGGTCACAAATTCTTGTGCAGAAAATCATCGTAGTTTCACAGCAGGAATCAGATAAAAAATAACTCTTGGTGAGCCATGACGCTGTTTTTAAATGATTGATAAGGAAGTCTACCAAATGCAGTGACAAAGTGTCTGGGCAATTTTATCCTGATGTCAGTAGATTTGGTTTGGCTTCAACAGCTAAGCATTTGCTCTTGTTACCTCCCTAAAACCTCTTTATAACCTGACTAAAATAAATATCTGGCAAAGATATTATATATTTCAAGATAGCATTTTCACGTGCAGAATTCACATGAGACATTGGGGTTTTCTTTAGCAGTTTTTTTTCCCTCACTTTTTTTGGAGGGTTGGAGGGATATTGAAACAGTTATATTCCTTTTCTAGTTCTTAGGCTACAGCTTGATCACTGAAACAAATTCAATGACATATAATCAGGAAAGCTGATAAATACTACAGACTCCTACACTCTGCTCTGATTGTTACTATAATAAGGCTACATCTGTACAGTTTGGTTTTCCTAACGTCAAACAATTGGCAGCTCCGTAGCACTGATGGCCCCTGAGGGCTGCCTGTTCTCGTAATTGCTTCTGTCTAGTAAGCATGGGAAGTGTACACTATATGCCCACACAGCAGCATATAAACACACACACACTTGTATTGTCATGGGTCATAACGACTCATTTCTACTCTATCGTCTTTAGCATCCTTATTTGCTCCTTCCTCCCCCTCCAGACTATATTTTATCCCTAATAATACACATTTATTTTATTTTAATTTGTGAATGGATCATTTCAGCATCATCAACAGTTCTATAACATCTTTCTAGAAACTCAGCACCTCTCCCCAGATTCTCTGATGTGGGACTGTGGTAATTCAGAGCTGTGCCTGTGCCTGGTATGGGCCAAAAACTCTGGAAAACAAGAGGTGAGTGGAGTCCCGGCTTGGCTTATTTCACATGTGCTCAACTTGCTGTCCATCTTCCCGCCATTATAAGAATATTACACCATTTTCTCTTTCACAACAAATAAGAATTTCATGTCAAATGATTAACTCATTGATAGAATGCTTCCTTGACCATCTGATTTTCTAGCCTGAGCTTTTACCAACTCTCTTCCAGTTCCCTTGGTGTGAAAAGTACCCCTACTTCCCCTCCTACCAGATCTGAAAATTCAGAGTCATTTTCTGTTATTTGAAAAATTGCAGTTATCAATGTTCAGGGAGAAATGATTTATGAACATCTGCTTCTGAACTCTCTGGTTTGGGCCAGAAATCTTGAAATGCCATCACTATGGCTGTTCTTTGTTGGACATCTCACTGAATGCTTCAAAAGAAAAAACTATCTGAAAAGTCAGGAAAAGGCAAGTTCAGGGAAGATTTTTTTCTGGACAAATAGGTGAAAAGAAGCTTTTGACTGTAATCTTCTTTCCCATGTTTTGGCTTTGCCCTGAAAATCTGTTCTCTCTCTCTCTCGTTTTTCTTTTTGCTGCTCTCATGCTTTTTCTGTTCTCATTACCCAAACATTAGACCTAAGAAGTTAACATGTTCCCTGCAGATTACAAAGATGAGAGTCTGTGAAGTTCTATTGATTTATACTTTGTGCAGATCTTGTCCACAGTATTTCTTTTCAACCAGTATTTTCAGAAGCGGGGAAAGGTTGCACTTCTTCATTGTCCCTGGAGTTTGTGCCAGTAAGCTACCAAACAAGTGGCCAGATGAAACTCCATTATTTTCAAGTGCTTATTACATTTGATTTTCAGTCCAACAGCAAATCATCCAGCAGTCAAAGAATTAATAATACATTTGAAGAGTGTGATAAGCTGAAAAGTACTCTCTGGAGACTCATACTGCTTTAAGAATGATAGATTTCTTCCGAAGCCAAGATGGAAATTCACTGATTAATTTTACAAACACTTTCATTAGTGAGAAACTGATTTTCTTATGTTGGATTTTCTCCAAATCATGTATGTTCTGCACATCACCTAATGCTGAAGGTGGCATAGCTATTGACAATACAGTGCCATCAGTATTTGAATTTAGAGTGGCTCAGACTCATTAAACTGGTCCCTGGTGACCTTTTTAGGGCAGGAGTGCTACAAACCATGCAATGAAACATAACTGCAAAAAGTCAATAAAACCATGTGCCAAATATCTCTCAAGAATACCTCAAGTTATAACATTTAAGCAACATAGTTTAGGATTTTAAAGTGGCATAGAAATAGAGGCAAAAATGATAGCAGAATATTTAGAATTAAACTAAATAAGTAGATTTAACAGTTTACACATAGTTTCTGGTGCAGTTGTTGACTTGATTGTCTTGGTCCTTCAACGCAACCATAGGGGGGCTGAAATGTTGCCGGAAAGCATTATGTTATTAGAGCAACTCTAGATGTGATTCATTACCAAAAGTAGAAGAATAAACTTTTGCATTTGTGAAGATACAGGGTAGATTATAGACACAGAGCCTGTTTTCCCATTCACTTCCCCCTCCTTTCCACATTATACTATAAATCTCTCAGTTTTGTTTCTGAAGATCTGATCCAACCCTGAAGCCACCAGGAGCTGATCAGTGAGCTGGCTTAGAGCTATAGCATGCTTCTGGAAGACAACCAAAGTAATAACTAATGACTCAATTTGCCTTCAAATTAGAAGTCTCAGAAAACAGTAATAAGTAGGAATGTAGGAATGTGATTTTAAAGCCCTTACATTAAAAAAAAAAAAAAAAAATATCACAACAAACCACAAACAAAACACCTGAAGCCATGTAATCAGATTCAGGTCCTTGTGGTAAGAAATAGATCTCAAATTTAAATCCCTCTGGTCTATTCAAGTGAGATTATGCTGTCATTGATCCTTATTAACCTAGGTATTGAATTTCTGTCACATCTAAAACATGAAAAGTAATTCCATTTTTCATACCTTACTTGCTGACAATAAGGCTGGCTGAATTTTGTTAGATCTTTAAATGATGGTTTACCCTGAATGCTCTTTTCTGTTGCTCTTGGGAGAGTACTGAGTTAATAAGAATAACTGTGGTGTTGACATAAGTGGTGTATTGAATTCTAGACAGCAGCTGCTGCAAATTAAGTGAGAGTTAATGATTAGAATAATTAAAATATCAGGTGGTTGATGTAACTAAATATGATAATAGGTGGGAATTGTTGTTAACATTTTTCTCTAAACAACACCAGTATTTCAGAATACACCAAAGAGATTTGGAATGTAAATTAATTTGTTTTGGTATTAATATTGATAAATATTATTCAAAAATGCAGAGAAAAAATTTTGCTTGTTTATTTTGCTTGCAGAAAATAGTTTTTTTTTTTTCTTTTTTTTTTTTCTCATTCTCATGGAACAGCCCATTCTTTATATATATTTTTAAATTGATGTTATCACAACATATTAGCTGGGATCCTACTGTCTGGGCATTTAGCAAGCTGCCATGCTTGAAACTACATGCTGGCTCACTCCATTTATGTATTTCTTTAGATCTGGATATGTTCTCTTCCATATACCTTTTTCTGGCCTTGAAATTCACTCTGTGAACATTGAAGCTTTATCCTATGAGACACCATCTTTCAGATGCTATCAGCCTCAGTCTACATGGAACGTCACAGTTCCTCAGTGCAGAGCAAAGGGCAGGATGATTTGTTATTTAACCCACTGGAGACAAGTGATCATTTTGGTACAGAACTCAACTTTAAATACATCTATATTTTTTTCATAAAGTCTTACAGAAGTTATAAAACTCTGAATGAGCCTGGCTGATGAGGAGAGGTAAGTGCTTGAAAGGTCTCTGCAGATGAGTTTAGTAGGGAGAGTCAAGCCAAGAGGCCTGAGCAGAAAACTGCAGGGGATATTATTTAATCCAGCCTGTACAAACCACCAGACACAAAGGAGGTGAAGGTGGGTGTATAACCTCTTAGAGCCTGGCTCTCTGTATCTGATTATTAAAGGTGTTAGTATGAATGAAAAGGCAGATAGCATGGAAAAACACAGATATAAAGCACCTTTATATTCATTACCTGAGTTTTTGTTTTTTTTTTCCCCCCACAGGCTTTCCAAAATCTTGTTCTTGGCATTTATTTTATTTTTTTTTATTGATGTGTTATTTTCAGCTAGTAACGAGTTAAAATGGTGTACCAAAAATTATCCAATAAACACAGTCCCTCTGAAATTTATTAAAGGCATAAACCCATCCTTTTGCTGCCTAATGAGCAAGGAGCATATAATGAATGGAAGAACACTGTTTAAAATATTCAATATAGAGAAATAATCCAAATCTCCATTTAAAAAAAAAAAATAAAAAGGTAACTTGCCAGGGTAAGAAGACAGAGGAGCTACTTGTCTTGTAAATTGTCCTGCAAACCTGAATGTGGAGTTGGTGGATTTTTAAATCTTACCTAGACTTAATCTGGCAATATACACTGCACAATGATGACTACATCAGTGGAAGCTGGCAGACAATAGTTATTTACTGACTTACTGTTCCAGGCACAAGATTGCATTCACCATGATGGCTTCATTGACCATAAATTTTGCTGCTCAAAAATCTTATTAAAGTGTCACAGTGAAATACAAAAATGTCATCTCAAGCTAAATGACCTTTAAAAAGAAATTAAAGATTAGTAAGCACATCAGACTATGTATAAATGTGATTTAAGCTGGGAAAAATGAGGAAATACTAGAATAAAGATCTTAAACATCTACAAGTTAATCACCTGAAGCTTAAATACATTCATAGCCTTTTATTAAAGACTGGTTCGCCTATTATACCTATTTATGGAGAGGACTGAAAAAAGTGCTTGCCACTGTGATAGCACAGATAAGCACAGGCAAAATCAGTACTAAAATTACCCATGAAATCAACTGTAAAAAAGCACTGCCCCTCTCTCCATGTGTGCAACTACAGTAAGAAAGAGTAGTTGCTTATCCTGTGGTGTTCCCATGCCAGCCTAGCAGCATACCACAGCAGAAAGTGACATTGGCCCAATCTATACCATTGGCATAGGCTTGTACACTTCCTCACGGCAGGCTGGTGGCTGCAACCTGGCTGAACTCACATGGGTACACTACAAAGTTAAATGGTGAAGAGGGACTTCTGCCTCCAAACTTGGATATTTTACATACCAATGTTAAAGGTTAACTAATTAAAGGTGTTGGTGTGACACCACTTGTACCTCATTTCAAGTTAACCCATCTTTCTTCAGGTGTTTCTCAAAAAAGTCCAGCACCCACTATAGAATGATGAGAGGCAAGTAAATCTGGTTGTATAACTGTCACTGATAGCTAAATCCACGCTTTGGGAAGATATCTTAAATTCGTTGAAAATAATGAGCTGAATTTGTAGGGAAAAAAACTCCACAACTATACATGGGTAAAGGAAGGGAAAGTATTTGGTAAGAGAAGTTGAAAATACACAACAGACTTAAAACATCCAATGAAACACTGTATTTCTTCATCAGCGTAGTCAATAACTTCATCTGCATTCAGTTTTATCAGTGTGTGTTACCCACACTGAGTTCAATGTCACAATACTCAGATAATCCTACAGACTTCTGGTGCCAGCAGATTAAATTTGAGTTAGAGATTACCAAGATCCAGTACACTCATACTAACATGTGTAAGTAAATATTGTTTTAGTAGATACAGAAGTATTGGCTTCAGCATTCCCAAGCCGATTTGCAGATAATAAGATATGTCTTCTAGAGATTAGCATACTTGCAGTAACTAAAATTGATGAGAAAAACTGAGAGGTGGTTATAGAAATTATGGTAATTAAACAGATAAAAAGATGAATAACTAGATGGCATCACATGAGGACTCAAGGAGAAGCCAGCTCACGCTGTATTTTGTGACTGTCAGCGCTCTGCATAGGAGCAGAAGACTGATGGCTGGTATTATCAAAGAGAGTGGAATACGTTCTGTTACAACCTTTTATTTGTTCAACCTTTACTGTGCGGGTGAGAGTGTGGAGCTGAATTTCTTATTACTTGAAATAATTACATTTTTTTCCCTTTATATCAGGAATGATCAAAGCTCGGCAAAATCCTCATATATGTAACTGTTAAAATGAAACTGTAATTATAAAAGGAGCGTATGTATCCTTAAGATTTATTTCCTTTCTTTTCTTTAGGGTTGCAAATTTTTCTACAACAATAAAATGGAAGGAGATAAAAAACACAGAATTTAGAATAAAATACTATTTTAAAGACGGGGAAAAAGTAAATAACCAGAAAATACTGGCATCTGAATTTATTGGTTTGTGGCATGGATATACATGGAGATTAAATAGCAGTACCATGTATTTAAAAAGAAAGAAAGAACATTTTAACTCCCAAGTGCATTACTATAGTAGCAAATAGGGCACACTTCATCTTGGTATTATTGCATTCAGGGCAGGCATAAGCATCTTATCTCAGCATGAGATATTCACATATCTGAAGTTACTAGTAAAATTCCTTTGAACTTGCGCGTTCAGTTTAAAGGTGCTGAACAATCACAAAATAATTGCAGTGATGACTATACTTGATGTCTATTAGGCCATTTATTTAGTAATGCCTGCACCAAAACAGAGTAAGGTCACCTGCATTAGTCATAGTTCTGCTACACTCACAAGTACATGCAAGCACTAGTCACTGCCAGCAGTGAACACCAGGGCCACTGTCTTCAGCTTTTACGTTAGTGACGTCTGCAGTGATCAGAATCCATTTAATTTTAGCTAACAGACATCAAATGCCTTCCCATGAAATCCACTTCTCACTACTGAATAAAAAATGTCTTGTTTGTTGAGATAACCTCATACCTGGGAACAGAGCATAGGGACGGTTAGGTTTGTAAAGCAAATCTCAGAACAGCCTGAAAAGTTATTACAAGGTAGAAAGAACTGACCTGCCAGGACTGACCGTCCAGCTAGTGGTTTCCACCTTCAATCTGAATATCAGTGAATTACATTTGCCTCCTCTTTTCCCTGTTTGTGTCTTTGTGCAAGCAACCCCCCAGCAAAATGATTGGGACTTCACAGGATTCAAGAAAGAAGCTACCTAAGGAACTTCATCAGTTCATAACAAAAAAATCAGGCATGCTGGCAAATTAGCAGGAAAATTTTTATGCTGTCACTACTCAAAAAAAAAAACAAAAAAAAAAACCTGTTTCTCATGATTACCTGAAAATAGAATGATATCATTTGTCCTTTCTCAGATGCTAAAAAAAAAAAAACTTCTTGACAACTTCGCTGTTAAGTTTGTAGCTCAAAATAAAAATATGGAACACAGAATGTTGTAAAGGTGGTAAATAGAGTGAAAAAAGTAAAATACAATTCAAAATGCTAATGTGATGATTGGATTATTTGTTTACCTCTATTATTTAATTTAAATGATGCTGACTGGGAGCTAGAGTTCGATAATTTCAGTTATAGAAAATTGTGTGCACCCTGTTATTTTCTTTGTGCCTTTGCTGTCAAATACATTGCTGTAATTTAATGGAATTTGCAGAACAAACATAGGCTGGAATTATCTATGAAATGTAATAATAGGACTATTTATTATGCAAGGGTTCATGATTATATTATTCATTCTGAAATCTTTTGCCTTTTGTGTTTACAAGATTCTTTGCTGACAAGAAAAAAGATTTAGTACAGATGGCAAGTAATATTTTTATAGTAAGTTTTCTATTTAGTTTATTTTTCCTGTTTTGAATGATAGCTGGGTGAATGTCTTTTCCAAGAATCATATCAAGATAGGCAAGAACTGTAATAGCAATTAAAAAGTTTTAAACAAACTCTATTTGGAAGTGTACATTGCAGCCTCACTACCATGCATATTAAAAATGTTTGTTTATCCACAGACTTTTGACTGGCTAAAAAGGTACAGCTGGCCCTTCTTTTGGGATAACTAAGGTCATGACATTGAAGCTAACAGAACAAAGTTGATTTTCACCAGCTGATGGTTTGATGAGTGTTTATTTAGTTCATTCTTTCCTAGATCTGATCTGCATCTTCACTAAACCTCGATCCTATCCTGCTGTACAACTTTGTTACTTAAAAGACAATAAAAAAGCACAAATCCAACTCTAAGAGTAGTGAGGCCAGAAAAGCAGCAGCTGTAATGGTAAGATGAGGAGACCATGTAGAGGAACATGAAATCTCTTGCCTGTTATGGAAGACAGGGACACAAGGCGTGCATGAGCACAAAAGGCACTTATAGGCAGGCCAGAATCAAGAAAAAAGATGCTGCCAGTGGATTTGTGAACTATATACATGCCCATGACCAAGCCTGCATCCATGACGAAAGCTTCATTTTGAGTCCTTCTCCTGGGTCAGAGGGGAGGTGCTATAGCACAGCGCTGCAGTGATCTTTATCAAGCAACCTTTTTGTTAGGTTTAGAAAACACACCCTTCTAAAGCAGAAGAGAAAACACTCTGGGCATTAAGTTCTGGAATCAGATTATGATGCTTGTCCAAAAGTCTCTTTCAGGGTAAGAGACTGAAATTTGACACATTTTAATGATGTTCAGCAGAAGCTGTGCCCTCTCAGCTTTCCTCCCATATGTGAATAAAATGTAAAGAGTGTCATAACTTTTTTTGAATTGCAAAAATATATCAATTTTATACTTTAGAAACACCATTTTTCATTTTTTTCATTCAAAACAACATTTCTCATTTACAAGTATCTCTCTTTTTTTTTTTCCTTTTCTATATTTAAAGAAAACAGATTTACAAGGGATTAAATAATCCACAGGCAAAAAAAAAAATCACTTCAGTTTAACTCAAAACATCTTTTTACATTCTTCCCGCCTCTCCCCCACACACTGGGGCTTATTTCTCTTCAACTCAAACTGAATTTTGTTTCCAATTTTTCTCCAAAACGACAAACCCACATCCAGCTCCCCTAACAGAAAGGCCTCGCGCAGGAAAATGTGTATGAAGAGATGGGCTACATAACTCTCACTACTGCTACAGCTGGGCTGATGGAGGCAGAGCCGAGGCCTATCTCCGCTGCCGCCACTGCCGAGCCCGCTGCCGGAGCCGCCGCAGGGACAGGCTGACCGGCTGCTTCCCAAACTTCCTCATAATTTCCTTGATCCTCGCCAGGTTGGTTTTGGAGATGGTGAAGTCACACTGGGTGGCTCCCATGTCGTAGCCCACCTCGCAGGTCTTGGTGGCGCCGGTGTAGCCCTCCGCTTTCACGCTGACCACGTACTCCCCTGGGTTGAGAAGCCGCCAGTAATCCCCATCAGCTCCTGTTTGAAAAAGGGATGGTTTTAGGACAAGGCTCCTTTCTTAAGCAGGGACCTACTTGCACCACACATGAGGTCCTGGCCAGACCACCTGTACACACATCGGTTAGTGCTGGGGCTATGTGAGAGTGTGTACCATATCGACTCTGAGATCTAAGCATCCCCTTCCATAAAATCTTACATTGAGCTTTATTATGCTAATTTTCCTACAAACTATAATTCATCAGGGTACTTCACCACTTGCTTACCTGTAAATGCATGAACAGAGTCACTGTAATCAACTAAATCACTTGTGCATAAAACATTGTATTTTAACACCTCATTGAATCAGGGCTTTCCTTTCAGTTCATCTTGGTTTACCCATATATACACTAGGATGGTTTTAGACTTTTTTTTAAATATTATTTTAACCAGAAAGTATACATCGCTGAGGACCAAAAACAATGAAACATCAATATCTGAAATTAATTTTTCAGCCAATCCTGGGAAAACCCACTGTGGACTGAAAGTGCATATTCAAATATGCAATTATATATATCTAAATAGAAATGCAACATCTTGCATACAAAGAGTTTTTGTTTGTTTTTAGTACTAACATTTACTGACAGCCCTACTATCACTAGCCTTGGGTTGCTTGCAATGTAGTGTTGCAAAAACTAAAGACAATTTGTATGAAAATATTATATTTGGGAAAAAATCAGACTAGCTGGCTTCTGTTTGAAGAAAAATGATTTTAATTTAGGCCTTTGTAAAATAGAAAGTGTTTACAAGCAGCAAGCATTAGCAAAACAGCCATACCTACTATACCCTGATATTGCAGCCTTTGACTGCAAGCATGAAATTGTGTGCAAGCACACCTGATACTGTTAGTTCTTGCACACCACCTTGCTCAGGTGTTTCTTTCAGCCACTTCAGCCCTACTTGGTGATGGCCAAGGTCTAGATTTGCTCTTTCTCAAGACCTTAGGAATGGCACTCTTAGAAAGGATCCTTTGAGGAACACTTTATTTAGTTCTTCTCCTTTATTGTTGGGTCCGTTGACACCCTAACCAAAAGACAAAACTGAAAATTGCCCAATTTGTTCCTAGGGGCTCATTTTTAGCTGTAAATGCCCTTCAGCATGTGCCCTGGGTGTGCCTGGCCAGTGCTCACTGCCATGCTGCATTGGACCTTGCTGCAGCCCAGTAAAAGGAAGCACAATTTGGTTCCCACTGACGTTTGTTTCCATGGCCATGTCTCTATGGATGTTGCTACATGGCTAGTGAATGCTGCATGCCCCCAACTCGTGGCTGTGAATTCTTCCCTGCTCAGATGTTGGCTTTAGCCCCTGGGATTCAAAGCTGACCCATAATTTTTTGACACATTTAGCAGGCAGTTCATCACAACCCCGCACAAGGCCAAGAAAAAATCTGCAAGTTCACACGCCACAAGGAAACCATTACACATTCGGATATTAAGCTGTTAAGCACGATGTGTTTTACCTCCTTTTCATTCACAAGTAACTAGACATTAGTGCCTCTGTCAGCTGTCATCACCCAGAATTTAATACCAGACTAAAAGGGTAGGGTTGTTTTTGTTTCATTTTTTTGAAAATTAGGTTAAATGATGCAGAAGGTAAAAAATAAATAAATACAAATCAGAGCAGATGGCAAGAGAAACAATTAAAAATACAGATACTTTTATCAAATACTAAGACTACTAAAATAACAGTCTCCAATGGGAGAAGGCTGAATAAAGGCTATGTCCATATCCAATAGCTGGGTCTGGAATGAAATTTTCATGTCCATTCAGGTAAAATAAAAATGCAGCAAAAATATATATATATTAGAAATTAAATGTCAGACAACTCCAGAAACACTCTAGTTAAGAGGGGTACTCTTTGAGCCTGATAGGATCGATCAACCTTTTACAACTAAATGACTTTAACTAAATGTTATGAATTTAAATACATTATTAAAATTATCCTAATACTCTGTTATCTACAGAGGTCCCCAGGAAAACTAGTCATGGTGATGCATGCCCAATGCATACAATAACTAAAACTTAACTTTTCTCTACTGAACAGGCAGTCAGCAAGAAGAAAAAAAATGGAGAATTATAACATTAGAAATATGCTTAGCTGAGACTAATGTTATTAAATATTAACTAAATGCTACTTCAAAATCTTTCAGTTTGGTTACATAATGTATGCTGAAAGCATATCAAGTTTACCAAAATATTCATAAATCTTTCTCTGAACACTGTGAAATTAAATTAATTATGCTTAATTGCAAAAATCATACAGAAATGTGCATCTGTCTTTAAATTCTGGTAAAGACTCCAGTACAGAAATGCTTCACTAGAAGGGAACTGTACATTTCTTGATCAAGACACTAGATACTCCAGGTTTAGCATTGTCTTAATTGTTTACTGCAAGCAGTCAGAGGCTGCCACAGGTTGGGTGGCTTCTCTTTCTGTGGGCGCATGCATGCGTACACACAGGCAGTGATGGGAGGTGTCACAAGAGAGACCCCCAGGCAATGGTGCTTTTGGAAGGTGGTCTTTTCTGTAATGACATTTGGCTTGCTTGTTTCTCTCCTGGTAGTATATACAAACAGTTAAAACACTAGAAATTCCACCTTCCAGTTACTTTTCATTGCAGCAATTATTGGAGCTGCCCAGTGGGTGCGGGAGGAGAGGCTCTGTACTATCATGAAAAGGTGCCACTGAGTTAATTTCTGTATCGAGAGGCTCTTTCCCTATCCTTGTACTTCCACCTGAGTGATCCAAACCTGAAATGCTGGCACAATTTTGAAAATGACAGAATATGCTCGTCTGCTTCCTACTCTGGTAACAGGGCACATTTGATCTACCCATCCAAAAAATAAATAAACTAAAAATGAGCTAAAGCACTGCAAAAACAAGCAGGTGATAGAAAACAAAATATAACCCTTTGCCAGGTACTTGGAAAAATACCACTGGAGTATGATCTGATACACCCAGAGGCCATAGTAAATCAGAAGCATTTTACAAATTCCTTTCCCTTTGTAATGGAAAGTCCACTGACCTCTGCTAGTGGGATCAAGAAGGCATCCCAAATAATTGCCTGCACTTGCAATGTGGGGAAAAAAGAGTGTCCAGTACATTTGTCCATCCAATCAAAGAACTCTTTTCTGAAGGTTATCTCATAGAGCATAGTCCACATCTAACTGTAACACCATGCAATCAGAGTGAAGCAATAATTGCATCTACATCAAAAGAAAATGGAATAATCTTCCATAAAGCTTACTCTCTAAATCAATAATTTCAATTAGCCTGTTAATATTATCAGTTTAGTGCCACCCGTATCCTTTTTCAATAAGATATATTGTACTTCCAAGAGAAAATAAAGGACTTTTTGTGCACTCTTTTTTTTTTTGTCCACAGAAAAGAGCGGAGAAATTTTCTCAAACAAATATTATTAAGATACCTTTACACACAATTTTGTCTGCTGTACAGGGTAGCCAACCACATCAGTGTATCAAAGAAAAAGCAGGTACCTTACAGCCTAGATCACTTTAAACAACATTTAAATGAATAAAGATAGTGGCCACAATTCTTCTTCCATTTGGATTATTTTTATATTTTTAAATTGATTAATTTTTCATTTAAAACGTATAAATGAAAGACAAATGCTGACAATTTGCCTTCTTTCTCTAAAGTTGTCATTTTAGCTTTTATTCTGCACCATAAATTCTGCAGTTTCAAGACCAACATATACATTGTTATCTGTGTAATATAAAAGAAGATAGAACTCCCTCTTTCCAATCTATAAAGTGATTCACAAACAGTGTGAAATTCAGTACTTCTCCTTAAGTAAACAAACAAAAATAATGAAATGATTACTTTTGCTTGTACCAAGAATTTCAGATTGACATTAGCCACAGAAGCTCAGCTCTACACCTCATCCAAACAGCTGTAAGCTTCCCAAGAGTTGCAAGCTGGGTTCTGGAACCTTGCACATTTATTACCATGCTACCAGGACTCATTTCCGTATGCTTGTCCATTGTTTTTAAACAGTTGATTTTTATTTCATGTAACAATCCAGTATGCAGAGAGCTGGAGATTAATTTCCTCTTGCATTTGTTTGGTCTCAGGCAGAGTAATATGTTAATTCCATTACCAGAGCAATGCAACTTACCGTTTATGGCAGTTTTCCAAGATAGGGAAGACCAACTGATTACTTTCATTCCCACTATCATTTCCCACTGGTCCCATTTTGAAATATTTAAGGAAGAGTCATTATTGCCTAATTAAGTATCTGCCATCCAATGTTTTCTTTAACAACAGAGACATGGTAGCACTGAAGTAAAATTAATTCTAAACTAAGTTAGATATTCCAAGATTTATTATCTGCTCAGATAAAACATTGAAGAGTTGGAAGTCTCTTATCTAACGCTCGGTGATGCTCTATAACCTGGAATCAGCCAACATATCAATGTGGCATCCTGTACCTCGGCGGCAAGCAATCAGACAGACTCTTGCTAACAACAGATCTTGCTTGGCCATCTCCTTTCTCATGCTCCTCTCCCTGCTCCATACCCTCTGTGG
This sequence comes from Anser cygnoides, assembly GCF_040182565.1. Lineage (NCBI taxonomy): Eukaryota > Metazoa > Chordata > Aves > Anseriformes > Anatidae > Anser > Anser cygnoides. Next base: position 4,390,040 of record NC_089879.1, on the reverse strand, counting down.
TTTCTCTAATGACAGAGCTCACAAGCACAGTGATGACCATTTCATAAATGACTGTATAGGACCTACACAAACACAGCAGCCAATGGACACTATCCAGCCCCCAACCTGCCAACGACAGTTTTCGGGTATTACCATTAATCCTGTAGTTGCTGGTATCTATTTAAAGCAGTACTTTATTTAGAACCATGACTCCTTGCCAGGCCATTAAATAGGCCTGGAGTTTACTCTGAATATAAACATCTGTGTCTGGGTATAGACCAAGGCTGTACAAACAAGGCAACTATCCATTTGTCCATTTATTTTTTTTTTTAAATACATATAGAACAGTGATTCTCTGGGCTGCAATCCACCCATTCAAGTCCTTGTTTCAGCTGGGCCCCATCAGGTTATCTTTTATGACACTTTGCAGAAGGCTCTGCAGCATGTGAAACTCCCCTTCCTGTAGCAGCTGTTCCTCCTCTGGACACAGCTCTGGATCACATCTCCAACACATTCCCACAACATAACAGCCAGAGAAGCACTCTGTGCAACGAGCTACTACTACAGCCTTGTTTAGCCGTGCTGCAATTACTCTGGGTTAGAGCTACATTACCTTTTCATGAGAAAAGGAAGAATGACTTCTCTTTTAACACAGCCTTACTCAGGCTATAGATTTTGGGCAGATACAAGGATATTTGCTCAATACTTCAAAAAAAGGTAGGAAGAAGAGGAACAAGTCCAAAAGGAAAGCCATAGTTCTGTTCTTGTCTATGCAGCTACGCCATGGAGAGAAAGAGCTCCCCAAATACCATCCCTTCTGCAATTCACTCCTTGGATTACTTCTCTGCTGGTTTTACTCAGAAAAGACTTTAAGTTGTAATGAAGTTCTGTGGTTTTTTTTTGTTTTGTTTTTTTTTTAACCATAAAATCATTCATTTCTACTGACTTTCTATTTTAAATCTATTTTTACTTTTATTATTATTATTACCTGTGCGAATATCATGGTTAACACCTTCTACTGAAATAATGGCATTTGGGATTCCCCTTCCATGTACATCTTTCACTATGCCTTTGATGCCCCGATGGACCTATTAGGAGAAATAAATAAATAAATATTACACAGCAATGAGCAGTACCATCATTAGGAAGATGCAGCAAATTCCTCATGTGAATTAGGTGCATCCTATTCTTGTTTTGGGGCTCATGCTTGTGAATCAATTTACAAATTCTTTTGGGATCCTAGAAACATCAAATTCAAGAAACAGATTAAAAAGCAGATAAAAAAGCAAAGGGTTTTTAGGTGCTCTTTCCTGGCAAGCTCTGCACACTTGCTAAATTTTAACGAGCTTTGTTATTTTGTCCTCTGAAATTAAGACAGTCTGGCTGAAATTATATGCCAGTGTTGCTTGCAGTTCAGCTTTCTTTCATAAATATCAATAATCATGCATTTTCTATCATTTGAAGTGTTAGTGAAACCTTAATTTGAAAAAGCCTATGAAGTTGAAGGGAAGATGTTATCCCAGTGAAATTGCAGGGGCTGTATGGCACAGACTTCACGTTATAGGGGCCATTTCTGTTTTTCAAATAAGCATAGTTACAGCTGAAATATTTGCACAATGCAGACAGCTTCTCCTTCATGGGAATACAATGTGAGCGTGAAGCCTAAAAACTACATTTGACTTCCTAAAGCCACCTAGCAGCTTGAGTAGAAACTTCTGCCAGAGCAGGACAATAATTACAGCCATGTGAGAAATACATCAGAAACCCCAGACTGCTTTGAAAACCTCATTGACAGCATTAGTACAGCATGAGGGGCAAGGGCTGGGAGATGCTGAAGGCAGCAGCAGGTGGCTCAGCTCCTGCTTTGCATCGCAGCAGCAGCACTGCTCCGCTGGGCCTCAGCCCCAACAAGGCTCAGCACAAATGGTCACAGCAACCTCAGGGAAAGCCAGAGCTGCTCCTTCAACTCTCTTTCAGTCTGAAAGGAGTCATCAAGTTACTCAGGAGTTGTTCTTCTGTCAAATACCTGCTCCATAAAAACGATCAGGGATTCCCGGTTGTTCTCCCATTCTTCAGGCAACTCGCTCTCATGGGGATACTTGTCACAGCCCACGTAGATGGACAGCTCAAAGCAGTTTGTGTGCAGATAGCTGAAGTCATTTATGCCTGTCAGAAAGGGATAAAAAAGACAATTTTTTTTTTTAATCTATTAATCAGATCTGGTGATTTTATGCAAAGTAAACAACTTTTTCAAGCACAAACTGAGATTTTATCTAGCAGGCTTAGTCTGCAGATCTGGCAAGGAAAATCTTTTTTTCAGGAATGCCTTGTCTCCTGTAACAAAGCACCAGAGTAACGGCAGAGTAAAGACAGCATCTCCTCTATATGCTTAAAACAGAGGACACGAGACCACAGTGTGACAGCTGGGGTCATTGGTCCACCCCAGCACTGCATCCTCAATTCCTTTGATGCAGAGAGCTGTGCCCTTCTGCCATCATAAAACTTAAAGGAATCAGATATTTAGCCGAAAACAGAAAAAAATAAGATGTAAACTAATTCCAGATAAGGTTTCTAAGATACTGGTGAAGACTGGAGCACACCAGAAAGATGTTAGGAAAGTAGGTCTCTCCCTACAGTAAGAAGCTTGCATTTAATAATAAAATATTATTCAAACAAATGTTTATTAATGACATTAGGTGTTGTTCTTTACAACACCAAAGATCAGCAGGAAATGCATTCATCAAGCGGTTTTCAGTGGAAAGAGTTAAAAAAGAAAATAAAAAATCCTGTCCTGTCCAATTACCACAGAGCAGTAGCCAAGTATTTAACGAGCCCTCAGTGCCTTCTGGGTGCAGAGCAGGAGGATTATGTAATACAGATGTTACACTTTTCACATTTGTTGATGGAAAAAGCCTAAATATCAGACAGTGGCATATGCTACTCTGCATAACTGTGCTTCCCTTCCATTTGAGGAACAGTCATGGTTATTTTCCCCTCACATACTATATCGCACCCTGATTAGTCTATTGCGAGATGTTTTGCAACACACAGTAATTGATCAGTTTTAATACATTTATTTTAGAAAATGGCTTAATGTTGCCAAGAGCAATTTTCCATGTAGTGTCTGAACAGGCAAATCCAGCCTCAAAAACACTGGAAATAAAATATTCATATGTTCTGTGTCTTTGTGTAGTTCATCCACTGCAGAAATATTATAATGTCAAATTGCTGAAAAACTTGCATTCATTGCCGCCCAGAATACGTGCAGGAAATGGTATGGCTGGCTTTCAAAGGCACTGGGAGATGTGTGATATCTGTGGTGTACCAACTACTCTAGGGACTCTCTGGTGCTGAAAAGGAATCGGAAAAATCCCTTACAAATTTTTCCCATGGCATGAGCAGCGAAAGGTTTATGTGTATGGCCACTACAAGGCCACGCAACACAGTGGGTGAGGAGAGAGAGGAAAGGCAGCTTCAAGGTCAGCAAAAGCACAGTGCAGCCCATTGCCAACAATATTCAGGTGTGTCACCTTGACATCAGACGTTAAGCAAGCAGCTCTTTGGAGAAGAAACTGTTATGCATTGAACTGAAGGGTAAATAAACAGAAAGTTGAGTGACCTACATAACTACATATATACAGTCATGGAAAAACAGAGGAAATGGAATGAAAAAGGTCCATGAGAAATTTGTGTACAAATCTGGGATCATATTTGAATAACCCTTTACATTGCAAGGTACTGTTGATTAACTGTCTGCTGTAAAATTTGTGTATATATATGTGTGCATGTGTATGTATACGTGTAAACATTTATATATGTGCCATACAAATCATTCTCTTCCATTTCTCTACGTAGAGAAGAGGTCTAAAACCATCCTTCAGGTTGAAGGGTGAGCTTGCATGGAAACATTGTGTGAGGTTTAGTCCAAGGTGTAAAGAACAAAGGTAAAAGCAATATCCAAGCATTTTTCTCAAAGACAGTCTTGGAAGTCTTATTATAATGGCATAAAGCAGGATGTACAATATAATGAGAAACATCCTAACTCAATAAAATAGAACAGATGAACCAAATCCAATATGCAATTGTTACTAAGAAATCAAGATACTACACACCATCTATATTGCACACCATTACCTAATGTAACTTAATGCAATATCTGTCAGTGACATGGCCAGTGCCATCTTTTCTGTATCGATTCATAATTATGTTTCTGTAGCACTTTGGAAAATGAAGCTCATAAATTAGATAATTAAGCAGTCAAGTTGGCATTAAGAATTTGGAGGGTTTTTTTTGTTGTTCTTTTTAGAATTTGCAGAAATGCATAGAAATGTATCATTGGACACTGGCCTTATGATCCGAGCAGTTCAATCTTTCTTCCCCCCAAATTCACCCAGCACTTTTTAACCTCCTGAAAAAATATTTGAAAAGTTAATTCTTGGCTCTAGTCCTCAATGGCTGGCCAGCATTAACTGTATGCAGGCCAATGTAAAAGATGTGTCCAAAACCTAGAAATGTTTGTGCAGTGAAACTACCTGCGAGTTACAAACGAGCCAGCTCCAACAAAAATGTGTCTGCACAGCTGCTTTCTTGCATCTGTTTGCCATTAGGGCTGCAGTGGCTCCTATTGTTATTCAAGTGGTGGCAGGTACACTGCTTGCTTCTTAATTTCACAGAAAATGTTGTCACTTAGAAGCAGTTTTTGAGTAGAACTGTGATGATTCAGCAGAGTGCCTGTTCAGAGTCTGCTTGAGTGTACACCCATAGAGATAACCGTACCTGTCGGGGATAATAATGTGCCTTTAATTGGGCTTCCGTGGAAATTGATGCTCTGTCTGCATTACAGGACACAGCTTCCCCTTTGCACTCTTTGACAGGGAGACAGGCTTGGGCACACAGCAAATGAGGCAGTCTGTAATTTATTCTGTTAGCAAAAATGCCTGTGGAGCCCAGTCAAAGTTCAAGCACAAGTGGTCCAGGTCTTTTAAAAATAGGAGGGGTGCAAACAAGCAGTAGCTTTCTGTGGTATGTCTTTACAACTCAAATGAACGTCAATGGGGGCTGGTCTGCAAATGAATGCAGTTAGCAGAGGCTGAAATCACAGTTTTGCTGTCTGAGGGTTACCAAGGGGGCCCAGGCCCCTCTGGGAGTCTCTGCCTCGGCTCTGGCACTGGCTACCTCTGCTCTTTGGCAGCAGCTTTCTGATGACACCTTCTGAGAGGGCAAAAGGTTGACAAGTTCCCCCTGCTAAAGGGTTTGGGCTGCATTGTTGTTCCCCCGGCAAACCATATTGAATGTATGGAATCCATATATTGACATTTTGCACATGCACTTTTGGAAACCTGGGTAGTAAATGTAATGGCTATTGGGTATTAATGACATGGTCTCTGTCAATCCGCTGATACCTCATGACAGGCTTTCAGATGAGAAAATATTCCTCTTGGAGCACATTTCACCACCTTTACCTCTGCTATGTATAGCGGGCAGTGATGGCATTATCACGTTCAGCATGGTAATGCCACAAGGGATAGCAGTTTCCACAGACACCTACTCCCAGCTACGGTATGCCATGACGCTCCATTAACTGTGCCGTCCTCCTTCTGGAAGTCCTCTGTGTGACATGCTCTCCTCCTCGCATCTGTCATCAGTCGATGCGTGGAGGCGTAGGAGTACGCAAGCCAGCGAAAGACGTGGTCGTCTGGGGTGGGTGTGTAGTCCTGGGTTTTCCACAGGGACCGCACCATGTCGTAGGGGTACGCCACCACCAGCTCTCCTCCCTGCAGATTGCCACCCAGCACAAAAGGAATTTTTTCCATCCATGCAATTATTGCTCGCGTCTCAACGGCCACCTGAGAGAAAGAGCTTTGTTTCAGCCTGTGAGTTTTGATAATCTTCTTTGAAAGGTAGACGGGGAGTTGCTTAACATGGAGTGAGTAGCCAGCACAAGACATGTGGCCAACAAGAAAAGCTTCTGTTAATTGTGGTGCCTGCCAGATTCATCTTCAATTCCAGTGACAATCTACAAAAACTAAAACAACCTTAATATTTTTAATTTGCACAGAAGGAACGATCTAGAGCAGCTACCCGGAAAGATGTCAGACCATGACACTGTGCCCACTGGCATCAGCTGAAACAAGTGTGCAAAACGAGGGATTTTAAGCATGGAAATAATTCTAAAGCCCTTAGAACTGTCACAGTTAAGTGCCTTCCTACAAAACAGGGGAAGCTCAGACACTATAAATAGTTGTTTAAAATGCCATGCAAAAATAAGTTAAATTTAAACATGGCTAGCATAAGCCACTGTGGTGCTTTTGCATTATGTTATTTTAAACAACAACAAGAAAAAAAAAGGGAGAAAACTTGATAGTGACTAAGAGCTCATCCATGCAGCAAAGACAGGGAGCAGTCTGGTTCACAGAGCTGGGCCCTGTTGTGCGTTTCCCTTTCTTTACTGCTTCAGCCTCAAATTTGGCTGTCAAGTCCCCCAGGCTCTCAAAACAGCCCAGGGAAAAGATGATGCTCCAGGAAGCCCTTCCCTTCCCAAGCAGCCTCTGCATGGGACCTAATCATGCTTTTGAGGTGCAATTTTATTTCCACTGACTATCAAGAAAGCCTAGAGCAGGTATGCAACCTCACCTACAAGCTGCTCATGTCTTGAGAAGCATAAAGCTCAGTCTTTCAGCCTGCCCTGGGCTTTGTATTCCCCTCTCTCCAGAGCGAGCCTTACTTACAGTGGCATTTTCAGACAGGTACCAGTCAGGAATGGGAATGTGATGGTTTGGAACTTTTCTTTTGCTCTTCTTCTGATCTTCAGACTCCCAAAGCAAAGAGTTTAAATCAGGGAAATTATTGTTGATGTCAATGCCATCCTGAGTCCATCGTCCTAAAGACCAGCCCCCTAATTCTGAACCCTTAGGGGGAAAAAAAAAAAAAAAAAAGGTCATTCAGAACATGACAACCTGTGGTCCCCCAGAAAAGAGTTTGGGGATGCAGCAAACATAATTCCATACAGAGAAATAGAAAGACAAATTAGTTCTTTAACCAATTTTTTCTTTTTCCTATTTCATGTGAAACCTTGAATGAGATAAAGCAGAAGCCAGGAAAAAATAAAAAATTATCAGGGATTAGACAAAATATTCTGTTTTGTTTTAAAGGTTTCTACTGAAGACTACTTTTCCCGAGTTGCACTAGAGATAACATATCCCTTCATGGCTGTGAGTGCAGCTTTTGTATTCTGGTCTGCAGCTATAGACTGCCCTGGAAGATTTTCCAGTGCATTTGAATAGAGCCCCTGAATTTTTTCCTTCTGCTGTCTGTCTTCTTCCAGACTGAATTATTACAACGCCTGACACACTGTGCACTTCTTAAAGGTGTACTATTAATTTTCAGCTGCAGAGAAACACAAATTTTCATAGGCTTAAGTTTGGTTTCCCATGAGAAACAGGCTGCATGAATTTTGTTTTCCATAATGGTGTTCCACTGATCTGTACACCTCAGAAATCTGTACACCTCAGCATGGTTTGTTCTGCCAGTCTTAGTGCCCCTCCTTTCCATATACTTCCTCATACTAGCCAACATCACATAAAAAAATTGTTTCATGCTTTTTCCCCAGGTAAGATGTTCCAGTGGTTTATTTTTGCTTGCATGATTTTGGTTTTATCTTTTAAGCTTATTTCTTCTGATTGCTTGTAAAATTTGATCCCTGGAACAAATAAGAATAAATTGCTTGTTTCATTAACCTAACTGAACTAAATAATTCCTCCATATTACCGCTTTGTATGCCTTGTCATATCCATCCGGGTTGACTGAGGGAAGAAGGTGAATTCTTGTATCCTCAATGAGGTGGACAATGCGTGGGTTCCCAGCAAGGTATTCCTGACACATGAACTGCATCAACAAAAGGATCAGCTCACGCCCAAGCACTTCGTTCCCATGAGCTCCTGCAATGTACCGAAATTCTGGTTCACCTGTCAAACACATAGGACAGAAGTGTAGTCAGAACAGCAAATCAGGGATCTACTTAAAACTCATTGATGTCAATCAGCAATTTTTCACTTAAGGTAGGTTAGAGAAATGCCTTAACTGAACAAATGATAGGTGAAAATATATAAGAAAAAAATAATTACTTTCTGTACACTTTCTACAACAGGCTCATCAGTATCAGTAATGTCTAAAAGTCACTGTGTAAAAATCTCAACATCCATTTTCCACTAAAAACAAATTTTAATTACCTGCAGAAAGCTGAAATTGCGAATGTAGATCTTAGACATTCTGATAGTGTAAAAATAACGTGAAAAATACCTTGCTGGTAATTCATTTGGACAGATATTAAGGCTCTGAAAAGATAATCAGCCAGTAACATTATCTGATTGATCTCTGACTTCACACACTCCTTCACTAATCACAAAACAGGTTCACATGTATTTCTCAAGATTATACATTATATATTCTACAATACTTGCACTCAACTACAAAATGTCAGAAATTATTAGGAAAAGTACTAGCTATTCAAAAAGGCATAATTCAATTGTCCTTTGTAAGAATAATACTTGAAAACACCAAATACAACAGATCCAAAATGGACAACCTATGACTTGTGCCTGGGTCTACCCTCCCAGCTGCCTGGCCCAAGATGCAGTCTCTGTCTCTACCCTCAGTAGCAGGGGGTGAGAGATTGAGGGACTAAGATCAGCCCCAAGTCTACTGACAGATGTCGTATGCTCAGCTCCGTACCCTACAGCAGAGAAGAGAGATGTCTTAGGAGCACGTTGCAGCACTCTTCCTCACATGGGGTGGGCACCTACTGAGGTATTCACAGGTATGGTAGAGCACAGTCACCTTTATACCAACAGCTGACCTAAACAGATCACAATGAGTTCTTTATTCATCTCCACAGAATGACTGAAGACTGAATGACTTTCTGTTCTGAAGGACTATATTACCGTAGGAAATTATACCCCAACACTCACCGGTGAAAGAACACTGTGAAAAATCTCACCTGTCTTTGCTTGCAATGCAAACACTCCCATATAAAAAGGCAAATTCCCATACAAAACTAAATAAATCCCTAGCACTAAAATTCACTGTTTTTTTTTTTAATTGTAAAGAATAAAAGTCATTATCATTAAAGAATTTGATCCCACATTCAAAATGCTTTCTATTTGTGCTCTACCTCCTCTTCCCAATTTAGAAATTCAGCACTGAAGTTCCTCCCACGTACATTTGAAGTCATTGCTGCCATGAATATAATTCCATCAGGGATAATTACTGCAGATACAGAGAATGAGGAGGAAAAAAAAAACCCTGACACCCTTCAACAGATTTAGTTTTACTAAATCCTAACCAACTTCGTGTTCTCCTGGGTTGTCAGAAATCTCAACAGCATACAGCTTTAGTCCTTGGTGGCTTTTTCCAATATTGTAAATTCTTGTGATATTCGGGCACATTTTATTCACCGTTTTCATCAACTGCCAAAAAAATGACATAGAGTTAGACAATGCATCATCAATAAATTGACTATTAATTATTTTATTCCAAATTGCTTTTTATCAGAAACTCTTCATTTTCTATTTTATTTCTTAGTTGTAAAAGCTTCATGTTTAATTTACAAATTATGGCTTTGCTATCACACAACACAATGTTTGTTCAGCTGGAACAAATTGAATACTGTCTGCTGAAACAGCAGAGTGTAGATGGGGTTCCAGATCTTTCTTACGCATTTCCAATATTATCACATAATTAACTAAAATGGGTAAGTCTAACAGGAGTAATAATAAAACAAAACAAAAATTCTCCTACATTACTACTATACTATCAAGAGGTAATAAAACACATGTTCTCAAAACGTTACATGCTGGGGGCTGATTAGACACCCCAACACTTCTTCCTACATGCTCTGTGATCAATACAGCTAAATGACTCAAGATGACCCAGTGTGTTAATGGCATGGCAATGTGTATACATCACAGGTTCCCACAGACACACCGCTCAGTAAAGATTTCTCTCCCCTTCACCCTACATGGTGTTGACTTCATTCAAAATAAAGAATATCATCCATTTAAACAGCACTGTCCCAAAGAATTCTCATTACACCTGCCACCACCGAGACAGAAATCAAGCCCACCCCTGTATTACAATATGAAATTTCATAGGTGTAAAATCATTACTGTAGACAGTGTTGTTGTGGCCAAAATAGCAAGATAGGTGTTATCTGAATGTCTCCTGTAAACACAGCACAATATACTCCAGGAAAAACTGTTATATCAGATTCCCCTGAATTGATATACCAGGTTTGAGCAAAAAATAATGGCAATACCAACAACCAGTCTGAAGGCATACCTATAGACAAAATCTATTCATCGTTTCTACAGATATTGCATGACATAATCAAAACATAATCAAATAGCCATACTGCTTAATAAAGTGCATAAGGAAGGTCATGGTAAGTGGTGTAGTTATGTTTAAATCAATGGAGGTACACAGATGTCATCCAGATAAGGATAACTGCTGTCTAAATCATCCCACAAACAAACAAAACCAATTTTCACTGTGACATTTCAAGTGAACATTAAAATTCACAAACAAGACTGAAAAGATGTGTTCTTACTAAGAAGTTATTGCAAGTAGCTTTAAATGACAAAATTTATCGGTTTTGATTTTTTTTTTTAATGGAAGGGATTAAAGAAAGAAATAAGGACTTTACCGTAAATTGGAACCCTAGGCACTATTAATTAGACAACGTTTCCGCAAACAAGGGTGAATATATTATTGAAGAAGGATTGCAGGAGGATAAAAAACCTCTGCTCAGTGTTAATATAGAGACAATACTGGATGATAACAAAGCAGATGATTTAAAAAATACATTAATTAGATGTGTCCAATTCCCATGCCACCATTTAGCAAATCAAACTGGAAACACAATTCACATTGGAAAGAACATCATTAAAATTCCTCTCATAAAAGACTTCACTTCTATTTATAATCATGCAAAGAGACCAAAGAGATTTTCAGGTTTGTTCATCTTGTACGTTAGTTTTATACATATGAGAAACAATTTCTTTTGTAAACTTAAGCTCAGCACTCATCTGAAAAATGTACCCAGATATTGTCATCATCATTAATGTGCTGATATTATGAGTACCCGGCTATTTCCATGGATTTATTATTATTATTATTTGTTAATGTTTTGGGTGTCTGTAAATGGGTATACCTTCATTTGCTGTTCCAGCTAACACACATATAAGAATCAGAGGAAATTATTTTACATTTTCTAGCACAATGTTTAACAAGTCAAAACCCATTTTTTTGACAGACCACTTTAAATCTCCATGGTCAAGAGCTGCTGCACCTGAACCTGCTCACAATGAACCAAAAATACTATCAATGGATATGGAGCCATGGAGCTCTTAACAGGGTCTCACAGACCATCATTAATCTAAATGTTACTGTGTGTGAATTATTAGTAGTCATCCTGACAATAGCATGAAAAGGATCATTGTTGGACAAGATACCATCTTTTTCTCCACAGAGATAAATATATATATATATGTATTTTTTTTTTAAACTTTGCCAATGAGTACAAATATTGAATTTAAAACTAGGTCTATTCTATAAGGCTAAAATCCTCTTCCTCTAATGTGTAAATAATGTAACTGTCTCAGCTCCGCACACACCCATTCCTCTCCTTACTCTTGAGACTGCAGGAAGCTTCCCTCCGGCTGATGCATTCCTGCATCCATGCAGCTCTCCAAGTTTGAAATAGGGAAGTTAAGCTTGTCCTTGCAGAGATCTCTGTGAAATCATTCCACAGTGCAGAAGCTTTTCTTATGTGCCTGGCACTACATAGGCATAGGATATCCACGGCATCGATTAAGGAAAGTGGTTAAGAATATGTTAAATTTCATTCCTAGCAAGAAAAATGCCTAGAACCAAGTTCAAAACACGTTATAATCAGTGAAAATATTTGTATTGGCCTCAGTAAACTCCTAACCATCTGTTTAATTTCAAACATGTGACTAATTTCCTAAGTTGAATGAAGAACTTTCCTGAATCAGGGCCTATGCAGTGGGCTTTATGTCAGCCCTTTTGTTGACAGTGCAGATATGGTAAGGTAGCTACGTGCTTATACAAAATGGGAAAAGAACATATTTTGTATTTGCTTTTCTCGTGCCCATTTCCTACAAGCAGCACAATAGGTCACCTGAAATGTCAGTGTTTTCACATATACAAACTGTCAAAGACAACTGAAGATAATAGTCCATCAGGGCTTTATTAACAACCAGCAGGATTGTAAAACATTTACAGAGTTATGCTCACTGGTAGCTCTTATCGGACAGCTCCTGTTTGTTTGTCATTACCTATTATTTATCCTATTAGCACTTTGGAAAGACTGCAAGCATTCTTTGAAGCAGCCCTGCAAAACTGATGTCTGAAGGTCCAATCATTTAGTTTTGAATAAATGGTTTATTGAATGTAGGTCTGAGTGCTATCTAAACTTAGAGGAGGCAAAATGGCTCTCCTATCAATGACTTTCAGGTTAGGGCTATTCTTTATCCTCTATGGAGATCTTTTGGCTATCTGAGTCCTGCAACAGAGCAAGTACAAAAAACTCTGCATTCTTTGTTCTGCTTAGGATCAAACCAGAAATTGCCTCCTCTTTGAGCTCAGAGTTAGAGACAGTCAATCTGGTCTTGCATGCAACCCAAGATGTTTCTTGGGTTTTGCTCTAGTCATCTAGATTTCATTGTTTCACCCTCAAATATGTTCATAAAGTAATATATAAAGCTCAAGTTAGAAGAACTTTCTGCATTATCATTGCATCACTTCCATAAAAAACTCTTGCCATGAAGACCAACATGACTTCAGGAGTGCTTGTAGTCTGACTTTTCCCAAAGGTAAGAATCATGTCCAGTTAACTAGATATAAAATAAGCGCTCTTATTTCCTAAGGCAGGTATGACAGGGGTTAGATATTTCATTCTGTTACAAAGACAAGGTTGAAGCTTCAGACCAGATTCAGATTCACCTTCTTCTGAAGTTCAAAGCTATTTTAGAATAGGTACTCCTAATACAGAAAAAATATATTAGTTTCAGATACTTTCACAGGATTCCCTCATACCTTCAATTTAATCAGGTGTTTCATTTTATTAGAAGGGATGGGTTTTCCATTCTTTCATACAACTGATTTGAGTATACACAGACAAAAGATGTACTCAAATGTCCATCTCAAACTATTTCCAGTGATATTCATCAGCCATTTTAAAACCTTGCTATACAGTATAAGTACATGGTGTTTATACTTCTTGGACTACAAAATAATCCCTACTGCTGAGTATAGGATACAGTGAGTGTTCCTATTGACTGAAAGAAGATTCCTGAGGGCTCTTTTGAAAGAAAAATTTGGTACTATAAATTTCATCTTCCTAAACAGAGAGTTCTATTAAAATAACCTGACACTGAGAAAATTCCTCCCTCCCACAAATACTTGACATATTGTAATGCAATGCTTCCAAAACATGGCCCAGGGAACACTCTCCTCTTCCTTCCTCAATATTTATGATAAATAACTTCAAAGAACAGTGCTTTTCTGAGATGATTGGCAGTGAAGCAGCTAATAAAACTGATAACAACACTGTGTTACCAAAAAAAATGGAGTTAACTCTGGAAATTGACAGTTACTGTTCTATTTTACACTCAGGAAAGAAATTAAGTTCTGCGGTTATCACTAAAAAGCAGTTTAGATGATATAAGACTTATTGCAACCCAGCCCACAATCTTCTGCCTACAAGCAGCAGAACCCAATTAGAATCCAATCAGTTCTAAATACACTGTTTTACCCATAGAAACACAGACTACAATGAGAACACAATGACAGGTCACAACTGACCAGCTCTTGACCACAGCTGAAAATTTTCTACTTGTATGAAGAGTGGAAAAACATCCTGTTTTAAAGCTGCATTTTTTTCCAAAGATCTTTCTAACCTGACCAACCTGTCTTTCTGCAAAGAGAATCTAAAATACCCTTTACTTTATTGTTCTTGGCAGTAATTATGCCAATTGAGTTTCTACTTGTCTAATCTTTGTGCTAAGAAATATAGGCCATGAAATCTCTACTGAAATAAGTGTGTGACTCAGTACACAATTGCTCAATAAAAATGAACAGTGATTCATGCAGTATAAATATACTGAAAATTCAGCACACAGCAAATGATTCACACACTTCAAGTCCAAACACATTATCTTTATATTTGAAGAGAAAGCAGGCAGAAACATTTCCTTAGTGCAACCCACACCTATTTCTGTGGTGATATGAAGCAAGATTAAAAAAACAACACCACCACAACAAAAACAAGAACAAAGATTGCTTATTTGAAGTTAAAGAAACAAGATTAACAGTGCTGGTAGATTTAAAATCATACCAACAGGATTTATTTTTTTTTTCCTCCTTAAGATTTCTGGTCAACAAAAGATTTCCAATGTAGAATTTCCAATTCTGGAAAAGAAAATTTTCCAATTTCCATTGGAGATTTTCACTATTCTGAACGCAGAATTTTACTCTTTATAATTTTTTGTAGTTATCCCAAACAGTTGAAAGATACAAGAATTCTGATGGCTAGGTCAAGGTCAAACTAGAAAGGAAAAATAACTATCATTCACCACTCAAATATACATTGAAGCAAAATAGTGGAACATATTTTGGAAATACTCTGTAGTCAAGTAGGTAGACTCTACCTACCTGCCTCATTTCCTTGTAGTTGTGATGCTTGAAGTCAAGATTATCTGTGGTTGTCATTTCATTTCTTCTGTGGTAATAATTATTTGGGTCTAAGAAGAGAAATAAAATAATTTTCATGTACTTTTTAGCCATTTCAGATATAAAGATTCTTAACAATAACATATGCATAGAACATGGAAATCTGAGTTCCACGGTTGTATACAGGATTTCAAAAGCAAAGCTCAAAGAAACAACACACTTGAAATAATTCTTGTTTCAGCACAAATCAATTCGTATTGATTCAAACAGAAGCAAGAAGGCAACAGACATCAGCTTGCTAGACAGCTACTCTGCTAAACTTCAACAGAAAAGCAAAAGGGCATCCTCAGGCTACAGAGGAGGGCAAAAGACAGGCAAATCATGAGTCAGATGCAAGATAAGAGTGGGGGAAAAAAAACACATCAGAGGAGAAAGCTCCAGTAAATGTTTTGTGTCCACTTGATTAATTTTCTATTATGAAGAATGGGATTGCTTGATGAGTAGTTTCTGTCTATGCATCTCTTAGAGAGAGAAACTGCTGCACAAATTACATATTTCTAATTGTTTTCCTAAAAATGTTTATGGTAGTTTAAATTCCTTTTTACTTTACAATGAACACAATTGTTTCTGTATTGATATAATTTATAGTTCATACGTTTTGTAACATCAAAGGTGTATACATGGCTTGAACAAAAACAATTTTTTGTCCTTGACTTTTCAGGTGAGTGCTTTGGCCATTCACCTGGAAAAACAAAAACAAAATATAGGTTAAGACTGTCATTGCTTAGCTTTATATTTCCTGATATATGTTCCAGGTTAATTTATTATGATTTTAGAGATAAACAAAGCTTTTTGGAAAACAAAATAATTCCTTACTTTGTTCTATTCAGAATGTCTGGAAATCTGTGTAATTTTTTGTCAAATCAGTGGTTGTCAGGCTCGTATGATAAATCATTTTCCTTCCCACAGTCATCTTGATTTCATTTAAAATCATTGGAAAAGCCAAATATTAAAAGCTAAATATCATTCTATCTTGTTTCAAGATAGCCAAAAGACACCACCTCTAGAGAAAAGTATATTTTTCCTTTTTTTTTTTTTAAAATAAAAATCAGTACCAACTAGCAGTTGTGATTTTGGGGAGGGGAAAGGGAGAGCATAAGTATTAGTAGGAGGAATAATGGTGTTTATTTCCTGCAACCACTAATGCTTCATGAAATTATGGAAAACTACCTAAAATACATTACAGCTTAACATATTTAAGTTTCATGTTTCTGATGTTAAAATGGCTAAACTCTCAAAACTCTTCTCCCCTTATAATTCTAAGTGGGTTTGTTCTGCATTTTTCTTATGTGTAAAGAAAGCAAAATTTGAAGTATTTTAGTTATTTATGAAATAAATAATATTAAGCTTTAACCTGGCCCATGTTGCCACATTTATTTTCCATTTCCATGAGTCTTTCCTTCTATTCAGAGTCTACAGCAGAAACACTAGAGGATCAATTGAATGCTGATCTACAAATAGGACTGAAAAAAGGCAAAAAAAAATCAACTTTTTTTTTTCCATGTGCTCTGTCATTTCCAGTGAGAAAGTACTATATAGCAAACCGACAGGAAAATTATTTAAATTAGAGCCTAACCAGATGAGGAAACAAGATTCCTTTGCTTATGAAGACAAAGTTTTGAAGAATCAAGAGGGTGAAGTTTCAGGTAGTGCACCTGCACGTTTAAGTCTTCTTTCCAGCCTAACTGCATGCTAAATCATGCAAGTCCACCCACAACAACAATGCTGCTGTAACCCTGCAGATGACTCTTAAAGGTTAGCCCATGTTAATTCACAGAAATTATTTATTAACATATCCATGACTAAAAAATAGAGCATTAAAACACCTCTTCTAGAAAGACACAATGTGTTTAATGCTGCATGGAATATCTTCACTATTGTAAAAGTCTCTGTTGTAAAAATATAGAAAGAAACATCAAAAAATTGCCAGGACATTGAAGGCTTTCTCTATCACCACAAGCCAAAGTATACAGCAGCTGATTTTTTCCTAATACTTTAATCCCATTCCTTCAAAGTCTGGCACTTTTTCCATACATCAAGAATTAATATCATGGGAATGACTGAATAGTGCAGAGTTGGTGAAAAGTCAAGAAATTGAAAAAAAAACATACATTGAGAATGATTGCATCTCTAGACCTTCCTCAGAAAACTTGCACAATTTGACAGCTCCCTAGAGAGTTAACACTCATATTTTGCCAGGCTCTACTTTGAGTTGACTTGGATTACTGGATTTCTGCTGCAGCAGGAATACAGATCAGAAAGTTAGAGGCTAAAATGTAGAAATGCATAAAATCTCATGCACAGTTTCCTAGGCCCAACTTGGCAAAATTATATTTTGTAAAACAAAATAAAAGACCAAGAACCTCAAACCACAGAAGAATTTGAATTGAAATATGCTCATTTATTCGTGACACCACCTCAGACAGCCTCTCTTTCTTCCAAGGAGGAAAGATTTTGCAAAACTGTGGCACTCCTGTTTATACAGAGGAATATATTAGTATTTTCTTCCACTAGTCTATCTTTATATTACCAATAGAATTAATAAAGTTTACAGGTAAAGGTAGTTTGATTCTTTCACACCTTAATTCTTTGTAAATATGGACAAGTAACTCAGAAGATTTCTCAATCTGCATTTCCATGAAAGCAAGAGGTCAGCTCAGAAATTCCCAACACCAAGTCCAGCATGTCAGCTCTGGGCCTTGCCCATAAATTTAACCCAGTACCAGAGCAGACTGACTCCTCAGCAGCTTGACACATAGATGGGATTTTCTGTTGTATTTTAGCTCTCCACAGCACCTCACAACTATATATTACATATAGTGTGAGGTATAGTCAAATACCTCAAAACTAATTCCAGTTAAACATATTGCATGATGACAATATGACAATATGCAAGGTAAAAAACAAACCCCTAACCTGTTGTAGATGTTTGTTAAAAGCTTTCTAGCATAATTTAATCTTTCTATGAGATCCTACGTTTTTATTCTAATAATAAGGGAAACTGAGCACTGGCAATACTCTAAAATAGTAAACATTTTAGAAATTAAATACAAAATATCCTTTTAAAGATGACCACTACAGACTGGGAGATATTACATACCTGTCATGATGAGTATGGAGAAACATAATACATTGGCCTTCCCCAGTAACATTATTTAATTTGGTCTCATTTTTATTCAGTCTTTGCTCAGAAAAACTTAAAAGTTTTAAATTGTACAGGATTAAGTTTTATCTTTATAACTATAAAAGCAGAACACAAGGACAGACTGTCATTCTAAGCAAAACTTTACTCTCAAAAATAATGCACTAAGTTTAGCTAAATGAACAATCACTTATAACCAAAGAAAATTGAAGAGTATTACATAGTGAGCTCATGCCTAGACTTAACCAGGTAGCTTGGCAGAAAGAGGCAAGCAATGAAAATAGGACTGAATGATGCATCCACTGCAAAACACAGTACTCCGTTACAGAGTTAAAGTTGGTCTTTTATCTTGAGTTGAAAGTGATGGCATAATCATATCAGTGACAGTCTTCCATATAAGAATTATTAAAAATTAAATTTTATCACAAATTTATTCCATTAAAAGAATTGCCTATTGCCTTGAATACTCTACAGTATAAATAAATACATGAAGAGTTCAGCTAATTTTCTCTCTCCTATCTTCTGGGTACTTTTGATAGTATGCATTTTCTTTTTGTTTTTTCTTAGGTTTGAAAAAGAGCAGGCAAGGAAAGTACATCCATCCCTCTGAGGCAATTCCAGTAGATTGTGTGTGTCAGTCTACATCTGCATAAACTCTACCGTCTTTGGAAACTGGAGAGAGAATTAAATGCGGGTGCTTTTGTCCACCTTTTTTCCCCAACAAGTAATGGCAGCACTGATCCTCCACTACAGGTAGGATTTGCTGGCATGTTTCCTCTGCAGCTAAATGCTTTTCCATTGGTGAAACAGCAAATCACTTCTGTTGCCTGAAAGATGGTACTGACAGAATTCAATAACACAGTTTTTGTTTTTGTACAGCTACTGTATTAGTCCAGAAAAGGCTGTTTGTCAAAACCAGCCTACAGTACAGCAAAAATGTATTATGAATAATATATAAGCTTTTCACTGATAAAAATGACAATCATTTCAGAAATACCGATTATCCAATCGGTAATATCTCTGTACAGATTGTATAAATAATGTTTTCTCACTTTTTGTCCAATGTTTGGGTTATGTAGCGCACACACCAGTTTTTATTAACACTGTCCTGCTACAGGAACAGGTCCTAGTTGGCTCTAACCACTTTCATGGCCTTCTGCCAATGCTAACAAGCTTTCCTAGAATATTAATATCTTATTCAGGTTTCTTTTTTGTCTGTTATTCCTTTCTTCCTTTCCCCCGTGAGCCTGATGGAAAGCTGATACACAGTACAGACTGAATGCAAACCATTTAATGTATTCAGGAATTAATAAAGACATAAAGCCTTACACTACAAGTTAAAAAGACATGAAGTGAGATTCAACCATGAAAGATTTCCAGAACTCTCTTTTCTTTACAACCCACTTTTTTTTTTTCTTGATGTAGTCCCCTATGCAGTTTCTGCCCTTGCTGCCATTGCCCCAGGAGGGCACAGTGCACAGTAGCTCTAAAATCTGACCGAGCTGCTCTTCTTGACAACTTGTTTTCTTGCATGTCCACGTTCAGGTGCAGATCTGGTCACAAATATATCAGGTATTCAAGAAAACTAAGTATAGCATAACTTCTTTCATGGGTCATTGGGCTTTTGAAAGAATAGGGTTGTGAGAACTGATAAGAGTTCCACTCACTGGCTTTGTTGAATTTGATTTTGCCTAGTTTTGTGTGGGAAGCCTCTGTCAGAAAAGAAGATTTCTTCTGAAAACTGATTTCTAGTTGCACAATCAGTGCATGATCAAAGAAGGTGGACCCATGGCCAAACCTGCTGGTTATCTAACTGGAACCAAGTAAAGTGAGTCCTGTAAAGAGTGAGGAAGTTCAGTTATAGGGAACTGCAAAAAAATTACTCATGTCCTGCAGGAGGAAAGCATGCATGGAAAGGCCTCTGCAACCTGGGGAATTTTGTTTTGAGAGCTTTTAGTGTGATGAATAAAATGAGCTAGAAGAAAATATCCATCCTTTCTGAGCTAAAAAGATGGTTCAGCAGCTTATCAAAGCATATTATTTCTTTCAGTCCAATTACATTTTGAATAAACACACCCCCATTCCCGTTGTGTTTCTCAGTGAATGATTATGGTATTTTCTTTCAAGAATAAACTGAATCAGTCACTGCAGACAATTAACTCAATAAATGACTACCAGGAGGAAACACTGATGCTGTTTCCATGCTAATCCAAGATCGGTGATAAGCTGTAACAGTACTCATTTCAATGGTGAAGTGCAGATAAATTCAAATCTCAGTAACACCTCCACCACCAGTGGTGGCTGAAGGGTGACATGCTAATGCTGGAAAACAGAACTTGACCCTGTAAGATATATATCCAATAATAAAACTGCTGCATTTACAAAACAAACAACAACAACAAAAACTTAAAATATCTACATATTTTCTATTTCTTTAAGTACTGTTCTATGGAATTGAAAAGGATTATGAGAAATTCCCTACAAATTGCTCTTTACAATAGTTTGAGTGTCATCTCCATTATTCTCTGGAGACCCCAGTGCATGTTCTGCAGTAGAGTTATGGTGACAATGAAACTTTCTCTTTTTCTTCAGTCTTACGCTGTGTTATACAGAATAGAGCTGATTTACCCTCTGCAAACACACATGGAAATTTGGGGCAACTGGTTTCAGCTGTCCTACCAAAAGCTGAAAGAAAATGCTGGCTCTGGAATTGTTCCTCCAGGGTTAGAGGTATAAGTGGGAAACAAACAATGTGTGGAGGTAGAGTTTTCTAAACCCATGGTTAAAATAAGTCAGAATCCTACCAAAAAAGTGAATAGTCTCTTACACAAGATTCCACTGGTCATTGCCATTCAGGTCCAGGATGGATTTGTTACCCACAGAAAAGCAATTGCCTAATTGCTGCTAATTTGTCCTATTTCATTGTAAGAAACCAATTGATTTAGTTTTATGACAACAGTTGTTCCATACTTTTCTTCAGAGAATTACCCCTTCCATAACCCACACTGGTTTTGTTTTCCCATGAGTAATTAAACATCTAAAGGACAAAAATCAGGCTACCTCTGCTTGGTATGTGAAGACCCTACATCAACAGTGGAATTGGATGCAGCAAGTCTCTGAACAGCAGCAGGCACAGTTAAAGAAGTAATGATAGGATCTGGAAAGGGAGTTTTCTTTCTGGTTCTAGCATTTCTGAAAATATTATTCATAGCCCCCTGCAAAAAAAAGAGAGAGCTATCCCCAAGGTGCCAGAATTTAAGAGCAAAGAAAAAAGCAGACGAGATCTGGAACGAGTAGTGAACAACTTAAAAAAGGTTTGGACAAACAGTTCTACAAATATCTATGTACATACAGACATGTCAATGTGAATCCACCACGAGACTATTTATGACATGCTTAGCAGAAACATGGGTTCACCATAATTTGCTATACTGAATGCCTCTTTTTAAAGCGGCTTTGTATAAGTTTTTAATCTGTATACACTAACAAAGTCCTAATTGTCTTTTGCACTTATATAGTAAAAGAAACATGTAATGCTTAACATTTCTGCTAAACATCCTGTTGTGTTGTTTCAGCCTCTGTCAAGAACAAAACCATTTACCCTCATCTGAAACTTACCAGGAATCATGTTGGATTCAACAATACTTGAAATATGCTAGATTTTTTTTTTTTAATATATCCCCAATACCTCCCTCCCCTTCCCCCAAAATAAGCACTAGTTCAGTCATAGCTTTTGACTTCAAATTAGTTCAAGGAAGTCCTATAGCTTTTGCAATGAAATTAAAAAAAGAAATAAAAAATAAAAGAAATCAGACGACATAATTATAATGGTTCTTTCTTGCCTTAAAAGCTTAAGACATCTGCAAGTGACTGTCTTGATATATAATTCTATTGCCTCTCTAGTACATGTGCACTCAGTAAGATTAATTGCACTGCACTTCAGCCCAAACAACAGAGAAAATCTTGTTAGATCATCCATGCCAACTTGTTCTTATTAATATAGCCACTTATATATACTATGCAGTTGCATTTGAAATGAGCTATCCTAATATTGCCCATGTGTCTGGACAGATATTTTTCATTTCTTTTTGCATAGTGCTGTCCATTAAAGAGAGATATTATACCAAGAGCAAAGACATCCAAAGGAAATAAAACTTCTGTGTCTTGGCACAGCCAGCCATGTCAACACCAACCGAGCGAGACTCTTACCTGGCAAAGGACACCCTAAGATTTCCAATCTCATACAGATGCTACCTTCTTCATACCAGGACCGAGGGTTTATACGGATGTAGCGTGCAACCAGTGGCACTGGCAGCATATTGAGAACTGGGATCTCCTTCTCACTATTTCCTTCAAAAATCTGTGTAGGCAACAAACATATGAAAACAGTTTGATTATTTCTTCAAAAAGGCTTTTTACACCTTTGGTAACAGAATCAGAAAAAGTCACCTGGTACAGCCCCAGGTCGATGGTGGCTCAGGCCAGAATTGCTCTTCAAAGAGCACAGTCCCTCTGTGCTCCTCAGAGAGGGGAAGAGGAGCCAGAGCTCCACACCCTCCCTCTAGTAATGGGCACCTCATGTACATGAGATGTCCCCAGGTAGCAAAGGACAGATGCTAACCCTTGTGCAGGACATGCAATTAGCGACATTTCTCATTCAGCTAAGACTACTACCAGGGTGCTATCCACGTCCATAGGCAGACTCATGCAGATTTGCCATACAGAATATTCTGAGTCCATCTTAGTATTATATGATGTGCTCTTAAAGTTACATCAGGCTGGTGGGACTACAGAGATATTGCCTTTTACCCTTTTACTTATTAATCTGGCAAGTCAAAATCCCAAGAGGCAGCCCCCCTCCCCCCTCCCTTTTCACAAAACATCTGTTTTGTAGTACTCACCACATCTCCAGATTCATTTTTGACAGCAGTCCATGCATGACTGTCATTGCTCACCAGTACTCTGTAAGAAGTCACCCAGTTACTCCTTGAAAAAGACAAAGCAGCAAAGTTATTTTTTTCCATAGATAACAGTGACTGCAAATTGCATTGTAAAAAAGCTTGTAAGGTTGGAAACCCCACTTGGCACAGTCATACCCACACTTGGATTAAAAAAGTGACATGCAGATCTAGATTTAACAGATAATTAAGAAATGCTTAATTATTATTCTTAAAAAAAGAAAATAATATTCTAGGATTCCAGGATGTGAGGGAATACTGCTCTCCTTTCCTTTTCGGGATAAGTGGCTTATCTAGAACAGATATATTCACTCCAGCATTCAGAACTCTTATCCGTTCAGGCACAGAACACATTATTTCTGCTATTATCAGAGAAGACAGAAAAAAATAAAACCTCCCCAATGAGAAGTCTGAATTTTAAGCAGCAATTTTTTCATTCACTTGTTTTCTATTTACAAGCTGGTTCCATTCCTTTGTACAAGCATTAGTCCTTCACCTGGCACCAATATTGAATAGTCCATAGCTTGTGAACCAGAGCCTGCAGCCATTCCCGGTTTTATTAGCAATAGGTTGGAATGCAGACATAATTCTGCCTCTTCACAGCAGTCTAATTGATCACACTACTTGTGCATTACTGCAATATAACAAGATCAGTCTTTAATAGTTTGATCTTTCTTGCGGTCTGTTTCTTGATTTACAGGAAAATCTCCTTTAATCTCAAAAGTAAAATCATTCATACTAAGGTAATACCTTGTCTGTATTCATCCAAAGAGGAGCTAGAGGAGAAATAAATGGCTGCTTCCCCTATTCTGAGTGGAGGTTAATCAATGTAGCTCATACACTGTCTAGGCATTTCCCATGGTAATGCGTATACTTCTATGGGGAAAGTAACAACCTGACTCTCCCACCATGAGTTTTTTTTCCTCCATAATAGCTAGTTTCAACAGGTAGTGGCTTGGAGGAGAGTCATGCCTCAGAGATATCTTTGTACTGTAAGGATAGTCCAGGATGTTTAAATCCAGTTTTCATGTATGCAGACTGGTCATCTGCAACCACCTGTCCTCTAGAGCAGTCACTCTTGAAAGCAGGCTCTTAGCTAAGCTACATATTAAAGTTACTGAGAGTGAAACCTGAGTAAGGAAAGCTCTTGGGATTAGAAAGAACAGGGGCAATAGGAGAAGTTGTGAGAGAAACAACAGGTCGTATGGATCAGAGATACAGAAGGACCTGGAAGGACAAAACTTCTTGTTCTACCATACACATGCAACTATGTGTACTTTTATTTATTTTAAATAAGAAAAATATTAACAAGCTACTTATGAATGTTCACATATTGACTTAACTGTGCTTATGTTTAAAGGGGGCAAATTAGCCTTCATGTGTTCTATAGAAAGTATGCAGACTTCCAGTGGATGTATAAGGGCGAATTCAGCAGCCACAGTATCAACACAACTTCACCCAGCGTTGTAAGGAAATACATTGATCCCTTAACTTCCTTTTGCAAAAAAAGAATGACCTTCAAATAACATTCGAGTCAAGGCATGGAAGCAGAAAATTTATAGCTTTAGATGTCCAACTCTTTCATTTTCTATCCCATTTGTATGAACAATTCATACTGAGGTCCAGACTTGAAATGACACAAAACTAAAGTGCTTAGTAGGATCTACTTCTGCATGCAATGTATTAGTACCCCGAAAAAGTGAGAAGGTAAATATGTGCTTTTGAAAGAACTGACTGAAATAATCCAACTGTTATACACTGGATCTGTACTTTGCAAACCTCTGACCATCCTTTTTAGATGAAAAGGTTTTGCACTTTACGTTATTTTAAATGGAAAATTATTGGCTACTGCTGTGCAGATTGAACTTTTTTTATTGTACATAGCTTGTAATGAACACATTACTTCAATATTTGTTGAAAGACTTTAACAAGTCAGCAGCCCTTGAAAATACTTATTTTCTGCCTGTCAACAGAAGATCTCCTGGGGTAGAGGCTCCTCCTGAGGTAGCAGATCTGTGAAGTGCCATGCTGGCATCTCAAGTCTTTGTGGCTGTGAAAGAATATACAATAAGGCAGACAGTGATTCCAGTGCCCTACGCGAGTTCCCAGCAGCTCTTGAAAAGAACTTTACTCTCTTCCCTCAACTTTGACAATAACATGGTAGTTGCACCAAAATATTTCACTTTCACTCACAAGCTGAAGGAAGGCAGATTTACATCTATCAAAGACAGAAAGGAAGAATTTCAGAAATGGCCAACATCAAACCTCCACGAAGAGAAAAAAAAATTTTCAATTGAAAAATAAAGCAAGCTTAAGAGCAAGACTAACAGGTTTAAACAGGTGAGGAGAAAGGGGTGTACATATTCAGTGCACAACAGAATTATGGACATTTTCAAAAATCAGGATAAACAAGCAAAGAGTCAATGTTACAAACCAGAAGACACCATTATTTCTGAATACAGAACAACAAAACAACCACACAACTAACTGCATAAGTAAAATCAGGACAAACAATGCATCCATATTCGTTACCTTACAGCTGAAAAAATATTCCAAGAGAATATCAAGACCACACAATAACAAGATAAAAATAGGCATTCTTTATAACTGAGAACTTTGTAAGAAAGTCACAGCACTTATACATTTTTTTTTTTTTTTTAAAGAACCAGGTCAATTTACTGGCATAAGAAAATATGTTGTTGTTACACTAATGTTTCCCAGCTAGGACTTATTTACCATATTTTAATTTTCTCATTCCATACACTCACAAAAGTTCAAACTTCTCCTGAAGGAAAATGTATACTAATCAGTAGTACACATAATCCATCTTGAGTGATAACAAGTAACATGCTTTTCAGAGGCAGTCTGCCAATTAAAATACAAATGGGACTTCATCCAATCTTGTATGGCTGCATTATAGAACGACTACAGAGGGTCGTGGGAGGAGATAAATCAGTGTGATGTATTAGGTCACACACCACAGACTTAACTGGGCTTGCCTGTAAGGAATAAACATCCCTTTTGCATCTGTTGAGCTGTAGAATAAACAAGCCACAGGTGACCAGCTCCTTCTCCCACTGGCACTAAATAGCAAAAGTGCCTCTACAGGTTTAAGTTCCCCCTCCTTTTTTCCCCCTACATGTCATAAGAAGGAAATAAAAAGCTTCTGCCACTTTTAAGGAGGTTGCTGTAAATTCGGTCTCCCCTCAAAAAAGGAGGTCTTCTGCCTTGAAATTGCATTCCTGGCTGAGTGTCTTTAAACCCCAGACACTTCTACAGATCCAGATCAGCAGAGCAATATTTACTTGTTAAATCTTCCTGAAAGCTGCAGGTTTTCCATCCATGTGCAACAAGGGAGGGCTGATACTTCCAGGGAGCAGATCAATGCGTTGCACATGCTCGAATCAACAGCCAGCCTGTTTACAGCAAGCACAGTGCTTCCTGGAATTGAAGAGTTTAGTTCTTACAGGGTGTCTGGTTTGTTCACGTGTACACAGAAATGTAAAGCTTTCAGGGAAACCCATCACAAAGAAAAGCCTTGTGCCAGAAGTAGTACTGAGGAATGTCATCTGTGTTGTTTTGTTAGTGACAAAAAGATTCATCTCATTGGGTTCTGGAGTTGCAGACACCAATTTCTGCAGCACATCACACAGGAAACCCTTTTTGGGCCCCATCAACATTGAACAATAAAACCACCTAAGGAAACTTGAAAGATAAGTATAAAGTTTTACAATACTTAGGATGTCCCTACAGTTGTTATAGAGAAGCTCTTCTGAATTCAGTCTATAAAACTTCCCTGGACCTTACTATTATATTCCTGAGACAAAATACACAGACACTTGTTAGTCAGTCAGGGAGACAGAACTCAGGGAAGAGACCTACACCAGCATTCAGAAAGGAAAAAATTAATTATCAAGGTTTTCTTGGTAGGAGGCTAGGCAATACAGAAGGTATAGGTTAACAGTATCTTTTCAAGCACCAAAAGTTACATCTAGTTCATCGCACTCTAGCACAAAGATGAGCTTAAGTGCTACCTACGTGATTTCCTCAGAATTTCATTTATGCTATAAAAAGATCACAAGATACAGATTTGACAGGAATCATTTGGATCCAGGTGTTTCCCATTAATAATCCTTTTTAAAAATTACGCCAGCCTCATCTCTCATAAGAGAAATTTAATTGAAAAATCTCTTTATCTTTAGCCAAGATTAATCAACTTGTTTCAAAGAAAGTAAATACAGAAATCAAAACAATTCCAATTCACTTACTGTAATGAAATTCTTAAAGTTATTTTCTATAATTAGTTGATTTTCATCTGTGATGCATTGTTGTTAGATTATGCTTATTTAAACATTTTCAGTTCAGTTTCCCGTGATGTATGGAAGTGTCCAGCTTATCCATTTCCATCCAAAAAATGCAAGCTGAGGGAAGCTTAAGCAACTGGCCTATGGACAGAGGTGAAACCTGAATCAAAGCAGAGGCTTGAGAGCAGATCTCCTACAGCCTTTGCAGGTACTGAGCTTAGGTAAGGACATCATGACAACAGAACATCTTTCTGCCTTACCTTCCTCAACATAATTCTCTTACTTCTTTATGTAAGAAACACTGATATCGCAACACAGCATAGCACACAAACAGGGCTGAATGAGAAGCAGTGAAGAGATGCCAGGCAGTTTTGCTGCCTGACCTCTGGCAGGTGAGTACGTTAATTGAGACTTCTGACTATTTGGATATGGTTTTATTTCGTTTGAACAGGATCTGCTACATGCCTATTTTAAGGCCAGGCTCCTCAAATATGGGAAGCTGAATAAGGAACAAGTAAAATTATCTCAGGCTCTAAGTATGCTTGTCCACATCACCAAATTGCCTCATGACTTAAGATAAATGAGGAAGGTTGGCAGGTGCCTGTCAGCAGAAGCTGGAGCCCACAGCAGCTGAGATGCTGGAGATGAGACTAACAAGCACTGACAGAGTTCAGGCTAGGACCATCTACAGTGGACCTGGCTCCAGCTGACCATATTATTTTTGCTGCTGTCAGGATAACCTGATTTATCTGCATTATAAAACCCCAGAAATAATAGAAAATAGAAACAGACGGGCAAACAGATTTGTATCCTCCAATAATGTATAAACTGACATTCCAAAGTGGTTGAAACAGAAATCTCTATAGAAAAAAAAGTTAGGCAAATTTTAGATTAATCTCTAATGATGCAACAGAATCAGCATGCTGGCAATTAAATGACTTTCTGCTTGAAAAAGCAATCTGTAGTCTCTTGCAAATAAATATAAAACCATTAATATAATCTAATAACGTTCATGCAGATAACATTTTAAATCACCTACTACCCAACAGTTTCCAGAACAAACCAAGTCAAAAAATGCTCTGGCTAACCACAGGTAGCCCATCAAGTTTTACAAACTAATTAAAATAAATATGATTTAAGATATGGAGCTTGAATAGCAAGCAAGGGTGTTTTTTTAATAATTGAAATCTTTTAATATTTAATTTTTTAAATTGCTTCTAGCTGACTTAAATGAATATACTGCTGTGAAATCTGCTCTTCAGAGGCCTTGTGAAGAAAAGCTCAGGGCCAGAATTTCATTTGCTATGGATGAATTAAGCATGAATTTTTTCAAAAGCTCCCTTCTCAAGCAAGTAGGAACTGGGAACATTTCTCAATCAATGGTTGCTACTTACTGCTGAGTTTTTGAGATTTTTTCCTCTGATTTTCTAACCTTCCTTGAAAATCCAGTTTCCTGTTGCTGTTTCATATTCGGACTGTAACAAAACCTGAGGGTCCCAGGCCTCTTGTGTGGGGTCAAAAACATCCTCTGCCCCTAAGATTTTACGGTCTTAACACCTACCATTCACAGGCCCCTCCTCACAAAGCGATCTGCATGCATTTGAAATCCTTCCTACACCAGACCTTCCCCTTTCATATCTTTTATACCTGCTAAACACAATCAAGGTGTTATTCCTTTTATTTTAAACCTTCCTTTGATATTTCACATTGTCCCTTTCTTTTTTTGCACCCACCACACCTTTTCATATTCGTTATATACTTGAGATAAATCCAAACTATACAGCCACTGCCACATCATGCATTTTTGTCTCCTGCTTGTGAATATTAAATTAATGGAAAATAAAAAGCTCTGACAGTAACCAGCAAATACTGCCATTTGTGTGCACAGCTGTGAGCATATTTAAAGCAGTGCTGAAAGGGCTCATGCCTACCAAGTGCACACAATACCACAACCAAGTGCAGCTCAGTGTGTGCAAAAGGGACACTGGTTTGGGAAGGATGCTCAGGTGGAAGGGAAAGCAGCAGCTGCCAGACAGCCATTCAGTAACCCCCCTGTGGTCACTCTCATTGCAATGAGTCATAATGCACATTCAAAGATATAAAAATCAAAGCTGTGAATGATAAACACGTTTAAACAGTTGCCTGTATCCTATCTGGTGTATCCTTTTCCTAACTGCTTCAGCTCATTTGATTTAAAGCTTCCCAGTCTGGTTCTTTACATGGGAGTTAAGCTTTCCTTCATCTTCTGGACACCCCCAAGAGCCTCATTGCAGAGCAGGTTCTCTCCACGCAACATCGCCCTTTCCAAGAGCCGAGTGGTGGCTAACCAGCCAGGAGCACTCCTCGTGGGGATGGCAGTGACCCAGCCTCTGCACCATGAGTCACAAAGTCCCCAGCAAAGCAGTCACAACTGGAGCGCGAACACCGTGACAAATCATACCCACAACAGAATGTCAGCAGTTCTGACATTCTTGTCAAGCAGAGTTGCAGAAGCACAAGTACATTTCTGGGTGCGCTTCTGCAGACCTCCACCCACACAGGATCACTGCAGGTGGTCACAGAGCAGCTCCTGAACTTCAGGAGCAGACAGCGAGCATCTGTGAGAAGCACTGGGCTGCGTGCTGCACCTTGCACTTGCACAGGGCATAAGGACCGAGGAGGAAAGTAAACCTAGCACAGGGAGCGAAGATAAGTAGATAGATGGAGAGCACTTGAGGCTGAAGATGCCAAAAGCTGACTGCCTGGGTACCACAACACAAAACCCAAGATATAGTTCCACCAAGCCAGAGTTAATGAAAAATATAGCTTATTAAGAAAGCCAGTGATAAACACCAGTATAGTAGGTAACTAATGACATTGATGTATTGAAGGAGCTTTTTCTACACTGAATCCAGACTGTTGCATAACTCCCATCCTATATTTGATATGATTTCAGTGGATTTGGAGCAATTCACTCAGTGAGAGTGATTTCAGTGAGGCTGTAATAATCTCTGCAATCCTGTCACCCAGTCAGGGCAAATAACAGCTCACACTGATTTAATGCACCATAACTGCTCATGTCAGTACGCAGCAGCTGCTTTTTTTTTTTTATTACAGGACTTGGATAAAACATTGAGACATTTTCACTGAATTTGCTGAAGTCTTTAATCAGAGTGTTTTAGCAACCTCTGCATGGTGACAACATTGCTTTGAAAGACAATGCCAACCATGGCTGCTGTTCTTGTGAACTGGACTGTATTTACAATTATCCCACGACGCTTTCAAAAGCAGCATTGTGCCTTTTTATCTTTTGCCCCTTCTTCCCATGTACAGTGCAAAATTGTTTTCTTAGATATCTGTAGCAACAACTTAAATACCAATGAGTATCCACTATGTTGACCCAAATGCTACTGTGGTTCCACTGGGATATCACTGCTTAATTCCTGATTATTGTAATACTAAAGACACTGATGTTACTTTCTCTCCATGAAGATAAAGTTACTATTTCTAAGACTATGACAGGCTGCTGAACTGGAAAGGAAGCAAGAAATTCTACCTTCCTGCAAGCAAGTTTATTAACTTGCAATCCTCTCATAATGACTGCCTATAAAAGTAAACCTCAGTTCTTGAGGAAATGTTAATGAATACAGAAGGT
The DNA here is from genome assembly GCF_040182565.1 of Anser cygnoides. Taxonomy (NCBI): domain Eukaryota; kingdom Metazoa; phylum Chordata; class Aves; order Anseriformes; family Anatidae; genus Anser; species Anser cygnoides. The sequence goes on along the minus strand of NC_089879.1, from coordinate 4,359,215 downwards.
AGAAAGTGGGACAGCACGTTTAGCTTGTGAGTAAAGAAAAACAGAATGGTGCACCACCCAAATTAGAAGTAAACTGTACTGACTTGAGTTTATCCTGAAGTATATATCTAGAAAGTACTGTTTGCTACAGACCTACTGTTCCCTAGGGACAGTTTGTCAAAAGAGATACTGGGGATCATGGTGGGTTGCACTGCATGTAGAACAACCTGAGAACATGCTATAGGAAACTGCAAATTATTCCCCTATCCAAAGATTTAGTACTTGTAGTTAGAAAGAATGTGATCAGACAAATAAATAAATTCTGCTGGATATTTGCTATCCTACATTGTATCACAAGGACAACAAACAAATGGCTCAGTAGGGTCACTGTAATGGTGTCTACACTACCTTGTAGTTAAAGTGTATCTCCAACAGCAATGAACAATAGCGGGCAGTTTAGAGGTGGGTCAGAACTATGATCCTGTGTCCAGATCAGGTCTCCCAGGATACGTCAGCCACCTGACAGCTCTAAAAAGCTGGCCAGGGTGGTTAAACAGAAGTTACAATATTGAGCAAGTGTGGTCCTAAATAAATTCAGGAAGCGTTAGAAAGAAATTTGTCCATTTAAGTGACTTTCTTATTCTACTGAAAAATTGTTTCATACATTTTTACGTCTTTACGTACTAATAAAGACTAAGTTGTGCCCTGAAGAAATTATATAATGGATGAGGTCCATGGTCTGAGGTTCAAATCTTCATGCTTTGTGAGACTCATGTTTTACAGGAGCAACAGAATGGCATACCAGGTCTTCAGAAGAGGTATCAGATAAATTGTGTAAACTAGGAATCATCCCAGTCTTACAGCAAGGCACACAGACTAACCTCTACCCAAATCAGACTTGGAGATTTGTCACATCCCCATTTGTTTCCTTAAATTTAAAAAAAGTTTTTTTGTTGTTGTTGTTTTTCAAACCACTTTCAATATTTTCAGAAGACAAGTTCTTAAAATTATTTGGAAACAAGTATTTTGAATTTCACCTGCAAAATTCCAGAAATTTGCTTTAGAATTTGAGTATACTGCAGATGCTTTCACCCATAATTTTTCACGTTGTCATTGTTATTTCATGACATGTAGTATTAGCACATAATTTAACATGTTTGAAAGATTAATTTTAATAAAATGCATCACAGATACTTCACAACTGAAATACTGCATCAAATTCTCTAATATCAAAACATCCTCTGCATTGAAACACTTTGAAGCATTATATTAAAGTACACATTGAGTCTATTTAGACTTTTTTCTTGATACAAGAGATTGTGTTATCAAGATTGTTTGGGTTGTGGGAAACATGTTTCTTATGTTTTTTAGATTCTTGCCAAACTGCTAAGAGTGATTAATATTTTCTTTCCCTCTGTCAAAAGAGTACATATTTTAAACTATCACATCATTCTTCTAAACATGGCACAATTCCACAGTGATGCTTCCAGTGTCCCACTCAGTGTTGAACAGTTGTTTAAAGACACATAGTTCAAAAAAGTCAGAGATGTATTGGCAGAAATGGAGAATTATACACTATATTTCTCTCCCAAATATTCATCCGTAAACCCTCTGGTAGCCCAGCTCAATCTTATCTGCTGGCATTGTCAGTCTCTAAGAGGAGGACGTCCCAGGAATTTCTAAGAGATTACATCACTCACACAACTCCTCTGCAGGCAAACAAAGCAGTTCTGTAAAGAGATATCAATAACACCCTTCTATTAACTATGGGATATTCATAGTGAAACAGCATGGTAATGGCCAAAAGACACTGAACTCCAAATATACTCAGTTCATAGGAAGGAACTGATGTTCTGCTCAATTTCAAGGTGTTAGATCTTATTTATCCTGGCCCACACTAGTAACACTAGTTAGTTTCAGACATCATCAGTATAAAGTCAGAAAGGAGCCCTGTTTCTTGTAGCTGTTGCCCACTACCTCAGAAAAACAACATCTGCATATCTTCTGGAGAGTCTAGCCAGTGTTTGCTACTTACAATGTTAAAAGAGTGCTTTGCCATTTTGGGTTTCTCAAGAATGACTGAGGTGCCTGAATAGCTACAGCTATTGAGTCCACATGCTCGCTTTGACTGGTAAAAGGAAAGACTCCTCAAATTCAGGAGTTTTCATTCAAAGGCTGTTTCTGCTTATTACAGGAAGGAAAGAGAAAAGCAGAAAGATTTGCTTCCAAGTTACTGTCACGGAATTTGCAGCCACGCAGTTCAAGTACAGCATTTGACTTAGAAAAGTGTTTTTCTCTATAAAGGAAATGATTAAACAATTCAAATATTCATTACTAACCAAGCATGGTTTCCTTCTTTCCCTAGTCAGGTCACATGTGCTTTCAGGAGCTGTTTCCACACCTTGGCCTCTTCCTCCTCAGGGCTCTCATGTCCCAAGCTCAGGCCCAAGAACCCTGGGAAGGCAAGTGGAGCCACATCCCGCAGGGGAAGGTGGACAATACAAAACAACTTTCCAAGTGAGACTGGGAGAGGAATAACTGAGGTGAAGCAGTGTCTGCCCGCGTAAAAATAGTGACAACCCCATGTATTTTTGTGTTCTTTGCATTATATCAAACATAACCTTTATTTCATCAATATCCTCCGAAGTTTTAAAGCCAAGAAGCAAGGTTGATGCAAAGAAACCATCACTCTTCAGGTGGAGTGGGCCATAAGCAAAGCCAGACAGCAGTTGCCAGAGCTTATATAAAAGTAGAGGGTTGTTCCCACCACCAGTAAACTAACTTTGGCTACAGCATCAGAAACACCAGCAGAATCAAAGGCCATACTCCTAATTGCAGCCTTGCAATGAGCAGTTACTTGCTGCAGCATTCAGATGGGTGTCCTCACCTCTCTTTCCTTCTCATTTTACACATCCTCATTAAGTCAGCAGCAGGAAGCTAAAGGGACCAGGAAAGGAATGAATCTGATCTAGGCAGAAGCTCAGAGAGGATTTTAAGTAAAAATTTCCATTTTGTTAAAATTTCCTTGTTCAATATGAAGAGAAAAAAATTGCCTTTCTAATTCTTTATCAGCATCACATAATAGCATTGGTGAACCTAAGACATATCCTAGCGCCTTGACTTTTATATAATGGTGGGAAAGACTCCAAGGCTTAAATAAAATCTTACCTTGGCTCCCAAGCTTGGCAGGTTTTTGCTTCTAATACAACACAGAAGAGAGGGCTGTTTTCTAGCTCTTCTACCTGAAATAAGCTTATTTTCCAATATATGTTTCTATTAGCTACAAATGCACTATATTCCTTTCACGTAACTTCATGAAGTTGGGAAGGTGCCTCAGGTAACATAATGGAATCTTTTTGTACAAACTCTATCATAAACACTCTTTTTTGATACCATCACAGCCAGTAGCTAAATGTAAGAGAAAAAAATGAATCTCCTTCATATCTAGTGCCCATTGTAGCAGAACAGCCACAGAAGAACTTGCCCACACCAACAGAAGTCCCACCAGCTTGCTTCTCCCTCAGCTGGCTTACAAAAGAAATTCACTGCATGCAGCCCTAAGAGTCACAAGTACCAAAGCTTTCAGCAGAGCCCCTGAATTCCACTCTAATACAAACTCTGCTCCACGCTCTCTAGGATCTCTACTGATGTCCATTTTCATTGTTCAGCTCCTGCCCACACCAGGGTTTCATGATTCTGCCTTTCCTCTCAGTTCCTTGACTGCTGGAGGAGTTGGGGAAGGAAATTACACCAAGATCATCTTTCAGATACAGCAGTAAAACTAATTCTGAACGCAGCCCGACATCACCCTGGGTACTACCCTCCCAAATGCTGAGAAACTGGAAACCCTAGGACAGCACTTTGGTCTGGATGAGGGCTCCACATATCAACCTAAACTCTATTGAAAATATGAGTATCAATTTTGGTACCCCTATGAGTACCAAGTTATTTTTGAAATCTAATGTCTTATACACATAAGAAAAGAACATACGAACTAAACTGGTTTCATCTGTTTTATCTAGTGAAGGGAAGGAGAATGCGAGTTGGACTCCAAGGAAGCCATTCCCACAGCCAAAGCTAGGTCAGCAGAAACCAGGTTAGATGGAGGCCTCCATCTTGTCAGATCCTGACAAGAGAAGCCCTGTTTTCCAGGAAGCTAGTCCAGCTGAACCCATCTTTGCTCCTGCAAGGCAGAAGTGCATTTTTTCCCCTGCATACCTGAGTAACAACCCCAGAGGAGCCTGGACCTGCTCTCCCAGCACCAACAGGAGCAACCACTCCTCCTGCCAACCAAATCTTCATGAAGGAGAGGGTGAAAACAAGAAGGGAAAAAAAAACACACCACCTCCCTCCCAAACAAAAACAGACAGGCAGTGAATAACAACTATAAATAGAGCATCAAGTCCAGCTGTAAACTGACAATACAGCTGAACTGAAAATAGCAATACAATACGATGAAGCAGTGCAACAGTGGTGTTGATAGGAACAGCAATGTCAAGAGTATGAATATAGAAAAGAAGACTTTTCTACAGTAATTATCTAACACAGAACAATGTGGAATAAATATAGAAACCCTATTGCCAAAAAGGCTCCCACACCAATGCTAAAAAATAAAATCAGAAAATTAAACTGCAGAAGAAAAAAATGTATTTTTTTTCTTAACTGAAGTGAAATATATATATATATGATTTGCCTTTTATTATATGGCAAACCAATTTTCTTAATGCAAGAGCTGACCAGAACAGGTCTAATGCTATGCATCTCTTGCATACTTAGTCAAAGAGATCTCGCAGCATGAGCAGGGTTATAGGGTGATTTACTCACATAATGTTGTTATAAGGTCATTTACTCACAATGTTGTTAAACCCAACAAGAAGTTAATTGAAACTGAATTGAAGAAAATAAGCCTTCACCTTCAGTTCCTGTTTATGCCAGCTGATTGCTATATTCCTATACCAAGAATATTTTCACCTCATTGACATTAGTTATATTATAGAGTAACCTGGGTACCTACAGTCAGAAGCAGATTACAAAGAAACACACACAGCTCTGTGCAAAACATTTTTTTTCTACTGCAATACGTTCAGTAGATAACATGAAAAACAACCTGAAAGCTCACAAATGCTTTCAGCATTGGAAGTGGACGACACCATGGGAACAAATGTGTAAGACCCAGGCTACAGGTAGCTGGATTCCCCCTTCAACAAGGGAACAAGACAGCTGCCTTACTCATGGCAAGCACTCGTTCCTAAAACCTTCATAGCAAACAGGCTCAAATTGCATGGAGTCATCTGACCATCCATGAACTCAGCACTGCGTGATTGCTACAAAAATACTGCAGTCATCGTCAACACATTCTGTGGGTTTTGGTTATATTATAATTCCTCCTTAGAGCAAAAATGTAGGGATATAGAGAATTGTTTTAACTGTTCATTTAAGAGTTTTAGAGTTTCACCAATTATTCCTTAGTATGATAAGCTAATCAAGCTAAATACTGGTGAAGAACTAGGAAGGTTAACACAAGCAAATTCAACAAGGTGAATATAAAGGCATATAACCGGAGGGAATCATGTTGCTTCCTTTACCAGATGTGAATAATGACTATAGACATCTGCTACCTTTAAATTTGTGTTTTATGCCATACATAAACACTTTGCCTTTTAATGTTCCTCCATTCAGTACTTGACTTCATAAATCATCTTCACTCATTTATTTTCTTGAGAAAAGAAAACATCTCAACATGTACTCCTTGGTTTGAAAGCTTAGATCTCAGTGAGGAAAACCACAATGTACTTACGACCAGAGAGAATTTCTTCCTTGTGTGATGACTCCAGTGAATTTTGTTAGCCTTCGAGCATCTACTTCAATCCACTGAAATGGGTCATTTCTTCCTGCACACCAAGCACCATCATAAAAATCATTTTCGTTAACACCTGCCTGAAAAGAAGGCAAAACTGTCTTCATAAATCAGAACCAAGAAACAAAAGGTCTTTCACAGGAAAAAGGAAAGAAAACCTGAAGTCATCATTCATTTCATTTTCTCCTTTGGCTCCATTTTAAGACCCCTGAGACTGTCATTCTCCACAGCTACATGGAGAGACCAAAATATTTTCTTACTCAAAGGCAGGGAGAAAGAATTTTGCAAGTCCCTTCAAAAACTAAGAACCATTAAATATAAATTTAACTTAGAGAGCACAAACAGAACTTCAGTTCAGTCCACCTGTCTGTGCCTGTGGCATAACAGATCCTTTATCCAGAAGGAATTAGCCACATGGTCTTGAGAGTTATGAAATTCCTAAAGAAGAACAAAAAAAGCAGCAACAAAAAAAACAGCTCCACTCCATTTCAATAATGGTGAGTGAAGGAGCAACCTCTTTGTTCCACAGAAGCAGCAATGGAGCATGCAGGGCATATGAAAGCTGTAATACTGTTTTCCATCGGTTATCATTCTGAGAATTATTTCATTTTTCATCAGAGATTTTCAGGCCTTAGAGCAAATTAATGTCAAAGGTTAAGGATTCAGGAATGCCCAGTTCCCTGGGATATTCCAACTTGCATACCAATTTATACCCTAATTTGTGCTGGTAATAAACATCCCAAACACACCCCTTCTCAACATTTTCATAGAAGAAATAGCTGAAAGATATTTTGTGTATTCTAAACACACAAGAAACACTCAAAGAAACATGTCATCTGAGGTCTTCAGATATTTATCTTGTTGCTAAAGCCCAGGAAATGTTCTGCGCTAAGCTGGTTACTGTCAGAGAAAGCACAGAAGCTTCTCCATATGGTTCTCAGAGACTACACTTATTTTTGTTATATCATCTGTGTTTAACATGGATTTATCATTGCCATCCATGTAACTCCAAGAAAGGATACACTTAAATATTTCCCAAAGAGAAATGAAGAAAATGGAAAACTTTGTAAATTTTTATAGACACTTTAAGCTCTGTTGTACAGTTATTTTATATTGCAATTGAAATTACATTCATAGCTGGGTTACAGTGGCAGAGGCTGACAAATCTATCTCCATCTTTACATACAGTTTCTACCTAAATGGATGTTGGAGTAGTCTAATTTGCAAAAAGGGGATGCAGATGTCAACCTCTCTTCCCCTAGTCTGAGCCTGGTAGCATCTGAAGGAAGCAAGGCAAAACAGATTCAGTTCCTAAATTTTCTCACTTTCTCTGTATTCAAACCTGAGATAGGGCAGCTTCAAATGTATTAGTTTTCCTGCATTTTCCAAATTTACATGGAGCCACCTGATTTTATACTCAAATTCCAATATTTTAAATGTGAAGCTCACATACAGTGAGCACACTTCCACATACAGTGGAAGTGCAAGGTACAGAGAGGAACACTATTAACAGTGGAATATAAATTCTTCAAGGAGACATGAATAATGGGAAATGAGAATAAGTATAGTAACAGCCTTAGTTGTAACCTTTTTCAAGAAAATATTTCAAGGCATTTTAAAGTAAGATGGAATTTGAAGTAGTCTTAAGGTTTAAAATCAACACTTGCCAGGAAGCATTAAAATCTGCAGAGCACCTTGAACCAGCATCATGCTAATCCCTGATGAAATTCCACTAACTTCTGCAGAACAAAGGCCCATATCTCAGTGTTTCAGCTGGGAATCTTTGTCCTCAGACTGAGGTTGCTGTGCATTAATTAGCATGATGCTCATCAGGTCATAAACCTCTCCTCTGCATTACAGAGAGAAGGAAAGTGGAGAAAGAAGAGCTTATTTACAAAACAAACAAGCCAAAACAAAAAACAAGAACATCACAGCAACAAAAAACACCAAATTACATATTCATGTCTTTACTCTTTCAACTGGACTTAATTAAAATCTAAGCACATATTTAAATTGTAAGCATACCCTTTAGACTCTCCAGATTAGATTTACAATTATGTATATCTTAAGAAACCTTACCTTAAATTGGGCCAAATATTAAGCATTAAAAAAATAAAAAAACAACACTTTGTTGCTTCTCCTTCCTGCACTTGTTTCCTGATGTCAGCTTCTCCAAAGCTAAAACAATATTTTCACTAGGTTAGAAAGAAGCAGGTGTCTGTGTGTAGCTATCACTAAGTAATACTTGAAATAGGATTTAATCAATGAGAAGTCATTATTAGAAATATTTCTAAAGGGATCCTATAGGATCCCTAAATCCTAAGGAATTTGTGTTAAGTTTTCTCTTTTAGAATTGCAATTCTTTTTTCTTCCCCTCAAGGAAGAGGAAATTTTGAATTTGTCCTATAAACACTTCAAAATATTTTTGAGGTTATAAGGTTTTTAAAGCAATCAAATATGTAATTTAAGTTGCTGTTAAATTTAGTTGGAAACCTTTCATTCCTGAAAGATGAGAACAATTATCATCAAATATTAATCAAAGAATATAGATCAAGCTACCTTGTCTCAGTGAGATGTTTACTTGAATTTATAAATCATGCATTAAATTAACAAAGTGAATGAATTCAAGTTATGACAACTTAAAAAAAAAAAGCTTCACATTTTTAACACTTCTTCGTAAATAGGAGAATGAAGAAGCTAATGGAAAAAACAGGCAAAAAACCAAACACCATACACAAAAAAACAAAACACAAGAATACCCACATGATCTTTCTAAACAAAGATCTCAGACCAAAGAACGAAGGGTAAAAACCGTATTTAAACTGGCACTGGATTGAAGGTCCTTTAGTCCAATGCCCTGCAGCTCTGCAGGGAGGGCACAAAGCTGTAGCAGCACAGAGGTGGAGGCCTTTTTCTGCACAATAAACGAACAAAAAACCTCTGCCAGTGAACAGGCAGAAGCATTGTTCTAACCAGCAGGTGAACTTAGAAGACAAGTACAGCCACAAGATCCTGGAAGACAAGACACCAAAAGAAGGAAACCCAGCCTGAGCCAAGCCTCTCGTAGCTTCGGGAAGGAAGAACTGACTGCTGCCTTGCTCCTGCTTGCTTCCCAGCAGGAGACTGTTCCTTCAGCTCCTACTGGAGGCTCCAGACAATAGGAAGAGCAGCACCCAGAGGTAAAATGCTCTTCTCTGTTTTCTTTAAAGTGGTGTTATTGATAACAATGGGACACTGGGCTCCCAATCTGAAGCAGTATGGTCATTCTTGTACTTAAACTGGACTTTAGTGTTACCATGGAAAATGAGAACCCACAGCCAACAAAGGATTCATGATGCAAATATGCATCACAGTCCTTGATATATATAATTGATTTTATATCACTATATAGACATTGTAATAAAATAATTAAACATTCCTATAGGATCAATCTGAATATCATCTATATATCTTTGTGTGTTCATTAGTGTTTTCCTTCCTTTTTTCTAACAGGAAACATGAAGTGAAAAAACAGAATACTTTACTCAGCTCTCAACAGGAATTCAACCCAAAGCCTGCAGGTGAGACCTCGCACACACCCAACCTGCCATACCTACACGCTGGCTTGGAAAGGAAGAGCTCCTTCCTGCTCCGTGCTGCCTACAGGCCCATGCCGCTCACCTCATGCTGCCTCCACTGCTTCTGTAGTTGCAAATCACCTTACTGAGCATGCTGACAAAAATTAATCCATGAAAACATGCAAGGGGAGGTGAAGAAACTTTCTTCCCCTGGAGAAATTCACAGAACTATTTCTGCAAAAGCACTGCAAGAAGCTGAAGGAAAGGCAAGCCCTTGCAGAGAGGAATTTTATCCAAGAGTGGTGCCACCTCCCAGCAGCTGCCCACCGTTACCCTGCAGTGGGCAGCAGGTGAAATTACACTGCTCATTAGAGCTCATCCTTCTCAGTCTCAGTCTTACTTCATTAGCAGACAATTCCCTTTAGCTGGAGAAAAAAATCTACTGAAGGGTCTAATAATAAAAGGTAACTAACAAATGAAATAATCTTTAGGCATTTTTATTGCTGACTTGGTGCTAGTATCCTCTTTATGAGTTTGAACTTTAAATGTGCTTTCTCGTGCAAAAGCACCGTTTTTACATCGGAAAGGATTTTAATTCAGAAAGTAGCACTGCTAAAGTTGAAAACATAAACACAAGAAGTAGGAAAATAGAATTTGGTCCTACAAAGCACCTAAGCACATCTTTAATGCTAAATAAAAGCAGCTAAACAATTCTGAAGCTAGTAGCTTATGAATTGCAGATTTTTTTTTTTGCAGCATAATCATTGCTTTTGAAAAGCTGCCTCGGGGCAAGTGCTTCACTTAGAACTACACACTTTCAATTAACTGCTGTCATTAACTACAGGGAAATGACAAAAAAAAAAAAAAAAGTAAAAAAGTAACACAGGTGCATTGCTGAGGACCTGGGGTGATTTTCTGCAGCTGGGAGGGGAGTAGCTCTGGGCTGCTGCCACCTCTGCTTACACATTGAGGTCTGTGTGGGTTTGTACCCTCACCACACAAAGTTTGGAGCGTTTTGTAACCCAGGAAACAAGCCCCAGAACTTTAAGGGTTATCTATCAACCTTATTCACTGCTCTAATTCTAGCATTTCCCCTTCATTTGAATTACATGAGCTGACAAAGTAGTCAGAACCAATAACCATCCGTTGGCTCTCTTTATACAGCCATACAACCTGAAGCCGTTCTCCCACTTAGGAGCAAAATTGATGTTACCTGAATATTAAGCCTTCCTCTGTGGGCCCCAAGGCCATATCGCTTTGCTGTAGAGGCATGGAGCTGGAAGTCAGTAATTTTTAAAGTCTCTAGACCAAGTGGAGGACAATCTACAAAACAAAAGATTTATAAAAAAATATTATTTTTTTTTTTAAAAAGCAAACTGTAAGCAAGTATTCCAAGTTTCTTGATCTCACTTGTGCCAAACTGGCCAGGGCTCTCAACAAGCACAGCATCAGTGAAGTCGATGAGAAATGGCAGCTCTCATAAAATCAATGAAGCAATGCTGATTTACACCAGTTGAGGATCTGGCTTTTTGTGGTTCTCAAAAAGTTATTGTTGCTTGCTATATGTTTTTGTTTTTCACAGATATGCAGAGTAATTCCTGTCAAGTGCCTCTCAGTATAAAATGCCAGTAAAATGGCCTTTTATTTTTCTGTCTTTTGGCATTTTCTTTTTCATCTCTTGTTTTGATTTTCCCCCTGTACTCATTCCAAGCTACTGTATGAAGTTATGGTTCTAATTAAAATCTATTCTGGAAACTTCAATCACAGTCACTCACATTGCACAACAGCATCTGTTACAGAGGGCTGGGAGGCTGGACTGCTGAACTCTGCAGAGGTAATAACTGAGCACTGTCCAGGTTTCAGCTGGGATAGAGTTAATCTTCCTCCTAGTAGCTGGCATTGGATTTAGGATGAGAGTAATGCTGATAGCACACCAGTGTTGTAGTTTCAGATCGGTGCTTGCACAGAGCCAAGGACTTTTCTGCTTCTCCTGCTGCCCTGCCAGTGAGGAGGCTGGAGGTCCACCAGGAGCTGGGTGGGGACACAGCCAGGACAGCTGGCCCAGGCTGGCTAAAGGGACATCCGATACCATGTGGTGTCATGCTGAACAATAAATATGGGAAAATTGACTGGGGTGAGGGCTGCTGCTTGGGGGTGGGATGGGCATCAGTCAGTGGGTGGTGAGCTGTTGCACTGTGCATCACGTGTTTTGTATATTCCTTTATCATAATAATTATTATTATTTTCCCTTTCATTTTTGCCCTATTAAACTGTCTTTATCTCAACCCACAAGCTTTTACCATTTTTTCCCCCCCAGATTTCTCCCCCACCCCACTGGGTAGGCTGAGGCAGTGAATGAGCATCTGTGTGGTGCTTAGCTGCCTGCCAGGTTAAAGCACAACAAGCACAAAGAGGGCAATTCTGAAACAAGGGGACATCTCTCTAAGCTCCAAACATCACAAAGCTTTGAAGATTGAGAAGCAGATGCCATTACTTTAACAGTGAGCAAGTTACAGCCTGAAGCTCTGGCTTTTGAAGACAAGACATTGGAAAGAGCCTACTTCATTATTATCATAAAAAACATTGTGGTCTAAGATGAGTCCAGGCACCAGTGTTTGAGTCCCTCACAGTCCTCAGTCCTGGAAATAATATGGCGGGGTTAGGAAGATGCACCCTCAGTGTTTCAGAGAAGGTGAACAAAACCACAGAGAAGCATTTGGGGAGCATATAAATGGTACAACAGAGCACAGCTTAGAGATCCCAAAGTCAGCACCAACTGGGATTGGAAAGTCTATGTAGGGCAGAGGCAGAAACTGTGCCACACTTACTATTTAGCTGTGTCTGACTCTCACATGTAGTTTTTTATTGCTGTGCACAAACTGACAAAATATATATGAGATATCCTATGCTCCTCGTCAGCTCATAACAACATAAAATCCCTCAGGAAAAATATTACATTCTCTTCATTTGTGCTAGTTCTTTTTGCTTATCCTTAGAAAAGTTCTTACAGAAATCCAGGGCCAAAGTTTTATGTCTTTATCAGAGGCAGTAAAGAAAAATGCTAAGTATTAATGTATTTTCTGAAGTACCAACTGTGATCTTAGTATTACACAAGAGACAAAATGTAGACAGTTCCTCATTCTGAAGAGCTTTCAATCTAATTATCCAAAACAGAGAAGAGACAGTATTTATAAGGAAATCCAGAGGACAGAGCAGCTCAGAGGATTTTTGTTTCATTGGCAGATTGTTTTAATTGCATTTCCTTACAGAGTGCTTCATCTTTCATTGCACTCTGACTGGAAGAAGTCTCGGGCTCTGACAGATCTCCACCAGCAGTAGATTACTTAGCTGAGAACTGCTTGTCCTCCTTTAACAAGTTCAGTCCTCAAGGCAGGTTTGGAAATCAATCTCACGGGGTAATCCCAGATAGTCTTTTCCATTTCAGTGTCTTTTTGTCTGCAAACACACACTAAGTGCTCAGGCACTCAACCACTATGAAGAAGTATCAAAAGCAAGATGCTTTGTCATACTCAGTTCATAAAAGATCATTTAGCTCTATGTTTATACCACACCTAACTCGAGGCTAGGAGGACAATATTTAGGTACTGCTAGAAGTTAATAAAGTAAAAAATTTCCAACAAAGCAAATAGCAAAGGATCCAATGAAGCTTGGCCTCTTCCAGATTGCGTTTCACAGCCCAGTTCTCTGTTATCAAATATCTCCCTATCGCTCATAACCCCACAGCCCCATTTTCCTCAGCAGGGGTATTAGCACAATTGCCGTCTTCCATAAAAAGACCTATTTTCATGAAACCCATAGGAAACTTGCTATTTTTGAGCCTGGCAGCTGCCTGCCAGAGCTGGCTGGAGTTACCCAGCCCACTCAGACGTTCCTGGAGTGACGTGCACTTGCCAGTGTACGTACAAAGAACCGGATTTGGTTTTATTCAGCAGACTGAAATGTTCCTAATTTATTATGAAACTGCAGTATTCTGGGATTGCCTGTGGATTTCAAGCAATGTTTCTTAAACTGCAGGATGGGCTATTTACAGGCTGCAAAAAACCTGCCTGCATATATTTGTGTGTATTATCTCCATTTCTAGAGAAACTGAAGCCCAATAATAGTTTATATGGATCAAGAATGTTCATATGGATCTCAGTTAAACATGTCTGACTGCTCATTATTTTTTAAGGATAAGTTATTTGTATTGTCTGTGAATGCCTCAGATTAACTGGCCAATATTCCAAAATGCTCAATTTGACAGGAGTTATCAATGGAAACAAGACTGGCTCTAAGACCTGGCAGGAGCTATCTATGGTACACAATATAGATACTTTTGATAAAAATTATGTAATGTGTTATTAACAATACACTGTCCTTTCTTCATGTTGTCAAGCTTTACAATATATCAGGTGAAATCATTAGGATATTTACCACCTATTCAATAATATCCAGGAATTTATTTTTTACTGTTTTTCATGTAAATTAGTAGGAGAGCACCTAATGTGCTTTCTCAGGAAGTGAATTAGACTTTAAGCTGTCACTTCACTAATTTACCAAATCACTTAAGGGTTGGGTTTTTTGTGTGTGTGAGATTTCTTTTTTTAAACTTGGTAAGAAAAATGAAGGATTTTGCTCTAGCACTTGACTGAAAATTAATGAAAAAAATATGAGGACGTATGAGGAGCGGCTGAGGGAACTGGGGCTATTTAGTCTGGAGAAAAGGAGGCTCAGGAGGAAACCTCATTTGTCTCTGAAAGGAGGTTGCAGCAAGGAGGATGCTAGTATCTCGTCTCAGATGACAATCGATAGGACTTGAGGCAACAGCTTCGAGTTGTGCCAGGAGAGGCTTAGATTGAATATGAGGAAGAATTTCTTCATGGAAAAGAGTGGTTAGGTGTGGGAACGGGCATTGAATTGGTGAAGTAGCCATCCCTGGAGGTATTTAAGAGACCTGCAGATGTGATGTTTTGAGACATGGACTTGTAATGTTAGTGGTGGAAATGATGATCTTAAGGGTGTTTTCCAACTAAAATGATTCCATGATTTTATGATTCCCTTCTCTGTTGGCCCCTCTTTCTCCAGTGACTATACCAGTGACAACCAGGAACAGAGCAGCAGGATAAAAGACCATTGACTTTTGGGTATTGCCATCTCTGCAGCTCTGCACAGGGATGATATTTTTGAAGTGATCAAGCCCATTCTTTTCAGTAGCATTGATGTATGGAATTTGTGCTGTCTTCAACAAGATCTTTGATTTTGCTTTTAAGTGAAATTTTGTTCTCTATTTATAGTCATAATATTTGATTGTTAAGACTTTAGAAATATTTTTTTTTCACATGCATATGAATTCCATCATCAATAAAGAGAAAAAACTAGAAGCATCATTGACCTGTAATGTACAGACATGGAGAGGGCAAAGTTTTCAGTATGACTTTATCCGATTAACCCCAAGTTACTCACTATAATATAATATGATCCATCTAAAGTTGCCATTTCCCTAAAGAAAAAAAATAATCCTGAATCATGTTGTGAATTTCAGTTTATCTATTCTACTTTGTTGTCCATGACGTCCCCCTCCCACATACACACACACTTTCTTAATGCTACTAGAGATAACTAGGACAATCTAATTATTTTTAAGAAATATACAGGAAAAGAAACTGATTTATGGCATTCATAAATACTGTACTTTTAAAATTATTGCTTTAATATATTCTATGTAATTTTAAGAGATCTTCCATATAAAAATGAAAACTACCACACAGTTGATATGACTGTCTTATTGCTGTTTTAGAAGATATACACAGAAGACACAGAAATGAGGTAGCATGGATAAGCGGTGCAGCTTACCTTATAGATTTAACTTGAAATTACCTAATTATTTTCATTTCTTTAACTGGTTGAAAAAGGAATTATTATAAAATACAGAAAATTCATCTGTGGCTTTGAAAGACACTTAAATCCACATACTATTTACATAAAACCTTAGTAACAAACTCCCACAACACATTTATGTTTTACAGTGACATAAAATCAAGCATTAATACTGCAGGTTTGGGGAAGAATCTGAGGTATGGGCATTTGTCTTTTTCTGGCCTGTATCCAACCATGATTTCATTTGCAATTTTCAACCACGAGTAGGTATTCACTTTAGAAAAAAAGTCATTAACAAGAAAGATGTCTGGATCAAATTAATTAATTCCAAGACCTAAAAAGAGACAGGGCATGGATACAGATTTAATAACATTTGCATCTTGAAAAAGGGCTATATCTACATGTCCATGATTTTCTTTTGCTTCTGCTAGCCAGATGGAAGTTTGTACCCCAGCTAAGGGCAGCAAGACATTTCTGATAGTTTGACAGTTAGCCATCACCTGTCCCTTGAAGTCAGGAGGGGGAAACCCTTAACAAATACCTCAGACCCCACCTCACCTCTTGGAATCTGAACCTTCCAGTTATAATTTAGGGCTTACCTATAAAAAGAGGACTACCGGAAGAAGCTACTGAGCTCCCTTCTCCAGCCAGCACCAACTCAGGTTGCAATTTCAATTTGTCTCTGTACAGATATATTAGCCCAGATTTGAAAGTAGTTTTGGCCTCATGATGGCATGCCCTAATGATGCAACATCTTCCACCAAAAATCTTATCAAAAACAAACAAACAAAAACAACTCTGCAGAGCCAGCTTGTTTGTCTTTATACATGCAGTGTAATTATAGTTGTTCTGCTGCAACATTTACTGTTCTTTATGGTAAAACTATTAGCAGGCATTCTTAAAAACAAATTAATGTCATAAGTAAAAGATATATGTATGAACAGGGCAAGAAAAACACTCCTGTTCATCTTTATTGCCCAAATTGTTCATTTATTTTATTTTTTGTATCTAAATAAAGATTGTCAGGTAAGCACAGATTGTCTTTATAGCTCTTGTATCTAATAAGGATGCATTTAGTAAATCATTCTGTATTGTCCTTTTGGAGACAAAGTAGAGAAATGATTGTTTTATTTAAAGAAAATTTTCCATCAATTTAAGTACTTGTTCAGTTCTTCAAATGGCAAGAAAACAGAAGCAACATGTTTTCTTTTTACTTATTTTTTAGGAGCCATACCTATAATCCTTTTCAATCCCTACAAGTCTGTGCTTGTCTAACTCATCACACTCAGATCTGGAAATGGAGAAATATCATCCTTGTGCAGTGTGACAGTCTCCCTAACATTTGGAGACAGAGTGTACTCAATTTATTTTTTATGATTCCAAATGTGTTTTAGCTCTAGGAGCTTTCTCATTTTAAAATATGTAAGAGCTCCCTTGCCCTTGCAAACATTTGTCTGGGGAGAAAGGATGTTACACTATCCATATACAGCAGTTCAGAGAAGACAGGAGGAAGTCAAGGCAGCACTGATGATGAGTTGACACAGAGTTTTCTCTATGCAAATAATTTTTTAGAGCCAGGATATTTTGTCGTTGCTGTTAATATCTCTGTCTTTGCACTTGAGACTTGAGCCAGCACCAGCAAAGTCAATGGAAGCACTCCCGTTGACTCAAGTGGAAGTTGGATCAGGTTTTCACCTCATCAACCTCCCAGCATAACTGACTTCTTTAAGCTTTTCATTTTCCATCAAAACATACACTACCAGTGTGATCTCCAGTAACGCAGCAGAGCCCAAGTTCTCTGTGCAGTCAGCAACAACAATGGACAAATGAACTATCTTTTAAAATGACGTTGGTCAGTTTAGAAGGTCAAAAGCCCATGTTGTATATCTTGGCCCTCATGTGGCCAGAGTTTGCCCATGTGAGGAGATAATAATGACCAGCAGGCACCCACCAAACAAAGTCTGTCACTGCTTGGAAGGAAAGCAGTATGGTGCCAGTGTGATGTGCTTTAGGATGCTATTTCTATTTCAAATTAGCAACCTATTGCTATAATCAAAACCAGTTTCTTATTTCTGCACACACATTTGCCTATTAGATTTGAACACTGTCTTGTCCCTGCTCCAGAGACCTTGTTCTCTGGGGACCCAACACGTATCCTTGCTAACACAGCATGCTCAGGCATCTCATGGCAAAGTCACATCTCATAAGGCAGATGTACTTTTAATTTCTGATTCCCTATTTCTTTTTCTGGGCCATCCTAAAGTAGGAGCAGAATTTAGGCTTCATTTAAGCAAAACACTTAAACACTATTAAAGAAGAAACTGATAATCTGTGAAGCTACTGATATAGGTACGATAAGCACACAAACATATATTTGAGGGGATGAAGACTTTAACACTTATATTATTCACACTATTTTGACCTAAGTCTTAGATCTTTATAGTCTTAGACAAAACTTCTTAATGAAGTCAATATAAAAAATTTTTACCTATCATCTAACTTTAGAGTTTTCCTATGAAACATGTGGTTGATAATTCATTCCAATAGTGGAAACTTAATGGAAACTCTGGCAGTCTAACACCTGTGTCTCAAATAATACTTAGGTCACAGATATGCCAAGTATTTTAAAAATGTAATGCACCTGAAAGGTGAAATAACAGTAAGAGCACATTTCTGCTGGCCTGCTACTTGCTGAAAATATCTTTTGATTGCTTTACTGTCACAGACAGCCTTTGTGGGGGCTGAATTAAACAGAACAATGTTTTTCTTTTTCTAAAAAAATTTTTATATTTACAGTCTTAAGCCATTTGTAGGGGGAACATGGTTTAGCTAAATTTTGCTGTTTTGAAGATGTGATTGGGGAAGTGTGAAATTTTCACAGATGTTCATGAGTCACACTCTATACTTGGTATGCCCCAGCTTTTCCCTGGAAACAGCTCCATGGATTTCAGTCTGAGCAGTTTTCTGACTTTGTTCACATACAAAATATTGCTAGCAATGCATGCTAGTTTGTTTTCTGGTCTGAATTCAGACCCCTAGCCCCCATGTGCCCCAGATTAACTGCAGCAGTATAGGCAGATGAAGGTTCTTCAAGAAACACATTTTGCTTTTATTTGCTTTTTGTTATAAACCCATTCCCAGGGCACTAAAAGAATAAAATGAGCAATGTACACTTACAACAAATCCCCTATATATAAGCTAAAATACTGAATTATAGTCCCAGATCAAAGATTAGTTAAAGGATTAAATAGATGCCAACTTTTATATCCTAAGATGACATTAACTATGTTAACCGTGTTCTAATATTGCATCAAAGCTGTATATTTTTCTAGCACAATCAGAAAACACTGCACAGGAGTTTAAGATGTCAGTGACTTATATGAGAAGGTGAGGGCAGTATTTATCACAGCACTGCAACATACACTTCCCTTTGTGGTTGCTGTTGAAGATTAAAACAAAAACAAAAACAAAAACGACTTTTGGATAGAAGCCACAAAACCCAGGTCAGAGTCAAAGCCTCATTAACCCAGAAGGAGCATTTTGAAGGGCTCTAGGTGAAGGCAAAGCCTCGGTGAGGTTCCCACAAATATGACCCATCTGATATCTCGAAGCTACTTTTGATGATCAAATATCCTGCTTCTTTGTAACCATCTTCTCCAGGGGCTTCAAAGCCACCAAAGTTATGTCCTCACCGTACCTGATACCAGTGACACACAGAGCCTTTCCATGACACAAAGACACTACTTTTTCGTGCTTCTTTTTTGACACCTAAGTGCTGAACTGATGGCAGGACTGGACACAGCAGACACCTGAAAGGCTGCAGGGTGCCAACTCTATGCAAGAGTAAAAGCGTTTCTTCTCATGTTTTTGAGGTTCAGGGAAAATTCAGCGGTTAAAGTCAAATAAATGATAAATTGAGGATTATCTTGATTATTTATGTCAGATCTGACATGAAATCAAACATTTTTGGTATTCAGAAAGTACACTTTTTTATTACTCTTCACGGTTTTGCTCCCTCACACATTCAGATTGTGGCTGGTTCTAGATGCAACAAAAGAGCACATTTAAGACGGAAGAGTTTCTGTTATTCTTGGCACAGCTAGAGGCAGGAATTTCCAGAAAGCCTGTTCTCTGGGAGTTTTCTGGCCAAGCTTTCAGACTCAGGAGGCTCAGCTAAACTCCAGACACGATATAACCTTCTTGGAGCTGCCTGTTGCTGCATACAGTCTACCTAGGAGGTGATGTGATTTATGACATGGGCAGTACAGGAGCTGTATCCTCCATGCACAGAGCCAGTGTGACTGAGCAAAAGAAGCATGTCCCAGTTTTCCTCCTGGAACTGGATCTTGCTGCCTATGCTGCTTCTGCTAGGGGTGAAGAAGCAACCATGCCTGTAAGTGCCTGGAGTGCCTCCTCCTCCAGATGGTATGGAAATACTGCCCATAGCTCTTGCATGTCTGAAACTGGGCCTGTCTCCCTTTCCCCTCTCTTTTCTTCCCTCTAGTAGAAGAAAAAGGTGGAGGAAAGAGGGGTTTTTAGGTAGGCACCCTGGAGTTTCTGCTGTGCTTGCCCATGGGAACACCACCTACACTGACCTGACTTGGGTGGGAATCAAACAGCTTCATGTTCCAAACCCTGTCATAGCAACAGGCCCTAACAAAAAGAAATGATGTGATAACAAGCTGTATTCAGTGTGGACCATCACTGTATTTAGGTGTTAAGTCTTGCTGTAGACATAGCCCCAGGAAAGGTTTCCAGTTGCTCATAATACAAGGTACCCTCTCATTTGTATCCAAAGCTGACAAGTCCTCCACTTTCTCTACAAAAGAATATGTGTATTTATTCACCCTGAAAAAGAAATATTTTTCCCTTTAATAGCAGAAAAAAAAATACGGTTTGAAAAATAACATATCAGTTCTTAACGTTTGATTATAAGCTTTGAGTAATACTGACTTACGTACTATTTATTTTAAAATGTCTCCTCTGATGTTTTTCTGAAGCATGGGATGAAGACTTCCTGTAATTCCAGCTAAAGCCACAAAACTGAGTACAGACATCAAAAATGAGAACGACTCTTTTCTTTCCAGATCCAAACAAATAGACTTAGCCAAACAATGGAGGAAAAAAACAAAACAAAACAAAAAAAAACAGTCAGACTGCTTGCAGACTGGCTGGGTATAGGACTAAAATTACCATTAAAATGCATATCTATCCAATATGCTCATGCCAGAAATAGCTTAAAATATCAAATCACTGAGGTATACTGCAAGACCAAAGATTTTACAATAAGAACTTAATTGCTATTAAAAATAAACATTGAAACTTGGAATACCATTAACAAGTATAAAATCAAGACAGAAAATAGCTACTATCTTAAGATAGTACCATGGCCCAAAAAATGAGACACCTTTAAAGTGCTAAAATTTAACCACCTTAACAATTCAATTTGAGTGCATTTTACCAAAAATAGTACAACTGCATACAAACAGTTGTATGAGTATAAAAATATCTTATGGTACAATCAATTTCCTCTCCGTCCTGTGAAAGCTGTAGTAGTAACTCTATTCAGAATCTAATATACCCATAGCTCAGTATAGCACATTCACTAGGCAGATGTACGGAGTAACAGCTTAGTCAGGAAACTCCTTAAACATACATAAACTAGCAAATTGCCTAAACTTTGGGTCCTGGAAATACGGATCTTCCAAGGATTCTGTGAGCTGTAAGGATTTAGGGGCAGAGCCACCAGTTCTGGATCAAAGCAAGGATCCCAGGCTCCCCACCACAAGGATCAGAATTACACACCTTAGGCTATAGTAGACCTAGTGGTGAAGTAGATATGAATAGCTTCAGTCATTACCTACAAACTCATAACTTCACTGAAATAAATGGCACCACTATATTATCACCCAGTTTTCACTTTCTGTCTTCCTAGCACAGACACGAAGCACACACACATAGAGTAAAACAAAACAAAACAAAAAAAACAAAAAAGAAAGATTGTAAAAGAGTTCTCATTTGTGCTGCTGAACCATTAAATTTTATCGCCGCTGCTTCTGTTGCCTCCATTCCCGAGTACTAAATTTACAGCTGAGAGACTGAAATCAGCTACTTGCCAGTCAGCACTACATAATGCCTTTATACTTTTAATCAAGTTTAAGTCCTAGCATAGACCAAATTGTATTTGTTTTACTTTCCTAAAAGGTGGGAAACATGCTGAATGTGATATTGAAACAGATACATTAGCTTCCTCTGATGAAGCAGTCCAAAGCTTAAGACAAGCAAATAAGTGAAGATAGAATCACTTTGCTATTCCCTGTTGGGTTCCACAGTAGGCTGTTTCCTACCAGTTTAGCTCTCAGACTTAGCTGTTGGTGGTAGCCAGCAAACTTCAGAGCCAGCACAAGTATGAGCTATGCCTTTAGGCAGCAGATAGTCATTAGTCATCTTAGCTGTAAGTTGAAATGTCATCTTTCATTTTTTTCACGATTAAAACTAAAAATATGCGTTTACCAACAGAATGTAGGATAGAAATAATCTGTGTCTGCAGTGATACCTAGGTGAACAGTGTAGGACCATCTTTCTTAGAGTCATTCCCCCCCTCTGCTGATCTGTGAAAAATTAGTCCTTGACATTTTTAAATCTTCCCAAAGGGTATGTGGCTAATCAGAAGTGGCATTAAAATCTGCCTCCCTGTGCGTAGACGAGCACACAGTTGCAAACACGCCTCCATGAACACAGCAAGAAGACCCTGGAAGGTGGGCTGGCCACTTCAGCAGAGCAAACCATCGCACCCCAGCACCAAACTGTGCTTACAGCAACCCCTGGCACTTGTCTCTCTTCCTATGGCAGCAGTAGCAGAGCTGCCCACCACGAGGAAGCATCGGCGAGCGGTGGGAATGCTGCTCGGGGCACAGGGATTTTTTGTGAGTTGTCACCCCGTGCAGGCTGGTCTCAGCTGCAGCCTATGCCTCCTCCAGGTTGCACATCTGGGCTAAATACTTGACCTATATAGAGAGCCTGTGACAGGAAATACCTAAAATCTATCCAACTTGGTTTTAAAACCTTTTATACGGTGTAAGTCTCGGTTTTATGGAGACCTGGTGTGTCTGCTGTAGCAGTGAGTTTAGACATTTAAATGTTTTTTTCTAAAATCACATCTGTTGTTACTATTTTATATGAAATAATAAGATGAATGAATAAAAACAAACACTCCTCATGAAGCACAGAAGTCCCCGTAGTGCCTGGAGCTGTTGCTCAGACAATGATTTCAGAAGGAAGTTGTGTGGTTACAATTAACCCGATTTCAAACCGTGTGCTCCTTCCCAACCCTTAAAACAGAATGTTTGTATTTCCTTGAGCACAGTAAAAGAAAAAAATAAGTTTAGTTGGCTTTTTTGCTCTTTATTTAATTATTCTTTTTGATGTACTCTTTTTTTTTTCACAGTTGATCCAAGCTCAGCTCTAATATTGTACTAAAAAGTCAGAAGTAGCTGATACATTTAAAATCCTGAACAGTGGAAACTGTTTTAGTAAGAGGATGAAAAATTGGCCAAGGGCACACAGAAAATAACTGGAGGTTCTTTGGATATACCCAGAAGTCCTAAAAGGCAAAAGATTTAGGAACTCATATAACAAAGCTCTCTTCCTTTCTTTAGAGCACTCTAAGTCCAAGCTGTTGCACCCTTGAGAAGCACCCTGAAAGCAGACTCTTTAAGGGTTCAAAACTGTAGGAAGTAAAAAGTCAAGAAACAATTAGATCTCAAAGATTTGAGGAAATCAACCCCAGACCTGGATTGAAATGTGACTACTCACATTAAAAAGTGAAAGAAAAAGAAAGTAAGAAAGTAAGCAAGCAAGAAAGGAAGGAAGAAAAATGAAGGAAGGACAGAATGACAGAAGTAAAGATGGAAGGATGGAAGGACAGAAGGACGGAAGGATGGAAGGACGGAAGGAAGGAAAGAAGGAAGGAGTTACTTGGGTGCAGGAGGGGTGCAGGAGAGAACAGGTCCAAGGATGGTGTTTGGGCTCACTGTGGGACACAAACTCCAGGGCAGCACAAGAATCCCTCTTGAAAATGGGCCACTGATGCAGAGATCTAAGCACAGAGCCCAGCTCCCACAGGCAATTAATTATTCCCTAAAGTAATTTCAGAAAAAAAAAAAAAAAAGACTTTTATGGAGCTCAGAAAACACACAAGCACCCTGCAGTCAGGCTCTCCCTTTCCCACGTTTCACCAGCTCTCTTTCTCATGAGCTTTTGCTTCTGTTCCCAAAGGATTTTAGTTTTCAGATGGCTTTTTAGCTTTCAGATGTCCACTGTGAAGATGGCACCGTGCACATATGATAGCCCATACATTTTACCTCCCCATCTCTACCTGCCCTTGAACTAGTCATGGGAGAGCCAGTTTAGGGAACTTACAAAAAGTAAATAAATAAATGCCTCAAGCCCAATCAAGCACTAGAATTCTGTGGTTTTAGAAATTCCATTAATATCTGCTGCATTTTGAGTGCTCAGCATTTTCACTAGCTTGCTGCCTGCAGAAAGAGAAATGCTAAAAATACCATGAGAAAGACATGGCACTCAATATTTCTCAACTGATTGGAGGGAAGGACTGGAGGTTCAGCAGGGAAGCTCTTGCAAAACTCCAGCTCCATGCTAGAGAGCAAAAGATCTGAAACAGTTCAGGCAAGGTTCAGACAAACATCTCAAAGGGTAGGCACCTCTCCAACCCAAATGACTGCGTGTCCAGAGGTCCTTCCTCCTCATTCCAGCTTCCTATGAAGCCTCCTTGAAATGTTGCACAGCCCACAAAAAGATTCCCCAAATTCATTCTTTCTAAACATCTTTCATGATTTGTTTAACAACTCAGCCTTGGTCCAGCAAAGGCTCATAATCACAAGCTAAACATATGGCACATAGGACTCACTGATGGGAAGCTAAGTGTGTCAGAAGTTTCAAATGACATCAAATGTGAGCTTTTAGTGAGTTTAAAATTGAATGCATGCATGAATGTATGGTTCTTTAAGGCCCAGAGATCCACACCAAAGGCTTACCACTTACCAGCCTGTGGATCCAATGAGGACTCCTCAGGAATGCGTTCAAATAAACCCAAATATATGCTACCTGCCCAGTGGGGTTTGACATCCTTTACCTGGAGAACAGTCTTGTACTAGCAATAAATAGCCTGTGGTATTGCTAAGAGAGTCTTTGCCTCTGCTGTAAAGCTTGAATGTGCTAACATGAAAAGTTCAGGCCATAATCCAGGATTTTTCACTAATTCAGCCACTGCCATAGAGAGCCCATCTTCCCAGCCACCCACAGGAGCTGGAATTATTCAGAGGGCATAGGTATTCTGCACTTGGAAAGAAGGGGAAGAGAGAAAGCTTCGAGGCAAGCTTCCCTGAGCATAACAAAATGTTTTTCAACTTGTTAATTGGGATGAAAAAATCTGGTTCAGGATTAATGACTAGAAATATGGAACAGTTTTGCAGAGGAATAGTTCTGTGCTATTTTCTCTCTATGCTTTCAAAGACCTCAGTGGCATTTTAGCTGCATAACTCCCATACTAGCATTTTTTAATTGTATTTTGAGAAGTATCCCATTCTAGTTCTCTTGTAAGAGTGTATGGTCTCTCTCTCAGTCATTGCCATTTGACTAGCATTTCAAGCATTAAAAAGCCAAAGTACATATTTGCTCTTTGCATATTATTAGCAACATCAGACAATTCAGATGTGTCTGCAATATTTTGTATTCCATATATTACTAGCATTTGTCATGATTTGGATTATTTAGAAAGTAGATCCACAAGAATTTTTCCCTTCTTTTCATTTAATAGTTTAAAATAACATTGAATGCGTTCAGTTGCTGGATGAGAGCTTTGTTCTTTGTTCATTGTGGACTTGAACTATTGCTTGCAAAAAGACATCATCCTTTTTTCTCTATAGAAGTGTTTTCAGATCCTAAGCAACAAGCATTTAATTTTGCAGGAAAAAAAATGGATCTAGAATATATTAGCCCTCATATTTTTTTTTTCTTTTTCAATAAAGAATTCAGTCATTCAGGCAGAGAACAGATGCTAAACCTTGTGATTACAGTGACCAGATACCTCATTCCTCCTGTGCAGCAAGTTTGGCAGCTGAGGAATTTATCTCAGCCTAATTTTCTACTCTGAGCCTTGTGCATCCCACCCATCTATAGATCTCTGCAGTGTCTGGGCTCACTATGGAAGCATTCACAAAGGCCTTTGGAAGAAGACTCACAGCTTTCTGCTTTCTGTATATGATCCCTCAGTCATCTGTTCCTCTATAAGATGGAAAAAATATTTTTGGGGCCCATTTTTGTCACTTACACGTATCTAATGAAATATCCAATGCAAAGGAACTGGACCAGATGTGAGACAGTCTTCAGAGGATTCTGGAAAAGAATTGGACTGCAGTCCTCTGCTGGGATCCAAAAGCATCCAAAGGAGTCTAAGGGCAATGTATCTGTCAGAAGAGCTGTAAGGAATTTTTCTCTTCATCTTGGGATATGCCCTGGGCCCTGGCTATGGCTGGCCTTGACTATACATCCCTTCTTTTCATCAGCCCTGTCTCACCATAGGAGAAGCCTTCTTTTCTGGGCTGTTCAAAATGCACTGAGAACTGGGGCTTGTCCCCATACTGTTGGGTCACCTACATCCAGGAGTATATCTAAGTCCAGATTTACTCTGGGAAATTCCATATGTATCGTCTGTATATAACCCACATATATTTTTGGTAGGGTTCTCAATGGAATTCTTGCTTGGAATTTAAAGTGTGCAAAGAGAATGTGGATTAAATACTTGGTGAGATAAGATTGGCTCTGTCCTTTGGGGTAGGGTACTTGCCATCTATCTTGTGATGGCAAATATCATTCTAACTGTTTCTGAAATATTTTTTGTAACTTCTCAGTACATAAGCAATTAAGAGGAAAAATAGAAAATTGATGTTGTCAAAGGCTGAAGTTTTAAGTTCTACTTTTACATGTAGGCTTTTGGCTGAAATTGAAATTTATGCCCTAGGTCAGTAAAAATCTTTGGGAGGTCTGAAATCTGGTCCCATGTTCAGATGTCCTGTCATGCACATGGGGCAAACTCATTACACTATTGAAAACTATTTTGGGGAAAAAGCAATATTATGTATATTAAAGCCAATTAGGGCATTAGGGTTGGTAGTAATGGTGGTGGTAGGGACTGCTTACATCCAGATTTGAAATCAACTGTTCTAAGAAACTTTGAACTCTTCCCTTCCTTTGACAGATGTTATATGAGCACCCTGACAGTAGAGCAGAGCCATAAACCTGTCACCATCAGATACAGTCTCTCTGAAGAGGAGAAGGAAAAAATACTCTAATTTCTGGGAAAGAATGAGAGACAGAGTTCTCAGTTGCTTCCACTGCAAACACCATGTTTCCCAGCACATCGTGATGACTAATGCACTCAGGCAGTTTACAGTAAACCTCATATGTGTTAGAAGGAGGAGACACTTGGCCTCACTTTACACTCTCTTGTCAAACAGAACTCCCATTGAAATGGGATCATGAAGGCTGATTTACTCTCCGAAGATCTTATAAGGAAATAGAGAGAAGGCAAATCTGGGGACAAGAGAGATCAGAACTCTTGGGCCCCTCTATAGGCCAAAGAAAACTCTATAAGTCAAACTGGGACTTTTGGGCTTCCCCTTCAGGTTCCCTTCAGTACCCAGACAGAAGGATCAGTCTTGTAGAGGCAACAGGAAGGAAAATGCCAAGAAAGGTACTGCATTTGTGACACTTGCGAGTGTGAAGAAGAAATAATCTACAGGAAGCACTCAAACAACGTAACCCAAGAAAGCAAATCAGATTTAGGAAACTATTAGTCATTGTCTGGATGAGGTATTGAGGACCAAAAGTAAAAAAGAACAAGCTGAATAGAGGACTCTGGTGCTTAAGTTGCAGCTGAGTCCCCTTTTAGATGCACAAATCTCCAATTAATTACTATTTTGCCTTTAAGACAACTAGAAAATTTGTACACGCAGCATAGTTTCCTTTTAGGTACCTGCAATTCACCTTTGGGACATATCCAGTGTCTCCTTCTGAATAGTCAAGATCTGTCCACTGTGTCCACTATTAAATAAATAAATGAAAATATTCAGATACACTATTCACCTTGGATATTAAATTTTCCATGCCAGTAACTAGAAACTTCAGAGTAGATAAGATCTGTAGTAGAAAGAAATAAAAAGAAGTGTATGCTGCCAGTACATGAACTATGTTTAACTTATGTATAAAATAACAGTTATTACATTCCTTGTTTGGACTGTTTGATTCAGCAGCACATTTGCAAATTCAGCATCCTGCTAATATCTGTGTGAAACCAGAGCAGCAGAGCTATATTATTTACTGAATAACAGAACTGTACACTTACAGTATTTTCATACTGTAAATAACTGCAATTAAACAGAAGATTAAGCCTTTGGTTGCTTTCACTACTAAATCAGATATTGAACTTCACCTGTGATTAATAGTTACTGGAAGTCACTATGGTCTGCTGAAGATTTTCAGCTTTTGTCTGATCTTCTTCAATATCAAATCCCAGTGGACACTCTGAGACTCAGCCCCACACATACCATACAGAGCAGGTTTGAAGCTCTGTTTTGTGTCAGAACAGGGAATCATTCACTTTTTCTGATATATTAGTAGTATTTCATATAAGTTTTACAAGACATTCTTGTAAAATATATTTTACAGTGCATTGAGCCAGATTCCCATTTATAAGACAGCTGCTTGAAACACCACTCCAGAATCAGAAAGTCACACTAAAGCCTCATTTTATTAAGAAACAATGACGTAGTTCACTGTGGAAATAAAGAATAAACCCCTCATTTTTACTTGTCTCCATTTAACCTGTAATAACATGGTACAAATCCTTGCTTGCCAATATCGGTATGTTACCCAGCAGAAAGGAACTATTTGATGTCCATAAGAGGACTCAGATATCTATCAACAGACTCTCTAGAATATCCTTTTTACAGAATATCCTTTTTAATTTAATTCAAACAGGGCTAGAGAGATCATTAACTAAACCCAAGTATTCCAAAGATGCTTTAAATGATCCTCACATACTTCTCTGATGTCTTCATAGGCACTCTGACTCTCAGAGTCACCATCTGGCATCTTTTCATTCCCCCTCTTGTTTTTCTCACCTTTTTTTTTATTGCCATTTTTAGCTATGGGTAAAAAAGAGAAACAGTTTCTCTTTTACACCTGTCAAGTTGATTTAGCACTGCCTGTTGACTGCATGGAGAATAAAATGCCTTGCTCATCTCTGGTTGGGCTCCAGCCCTTCCTGCACACAGCAGACACCCAGAGTATCCTGTTATTCCCCAAAATGGGTCTATAAAACCACAAGGCAACAGAATCATAAATGCTCCTTTTGCTGTACTACAAGGAAATTAGAAATGTATTTACTTTTGAAGTAACGAGTCAACATTGCAGTGTATTTTACTAATAGTAATATGTAAAACTAATAAAAAAACTACTAACACCTCTTGAAGAAAACGGAAAGCCAGAGAAAGGTTTTCAGAGAGGCTGGTTAAGCTCCTGAAAGAAATAGCTGAGGTGTTCAGTGATCAGCATCCTCCATGGCTTAGGAAATGAAGTCCCCATCAACAAAGTTATCAGAGAGCAGTGGTGTTAGATGTCCATGGTCATGGTGACATCTAAAGACCCTTAATCCGCTGTCCCTGTGCTTTATTCTTGTCAGGGCATGGACAGTGTGTTCAAGAAGTTTACAGAGAAGTAGCTTCTGCATCAGAGACGTAAATGCACAGATATGATGGCTATGATCAACCTTGAAAGAAATCCCTTCCAAAGAGACTCCAATGCCCTCTTTGATTCATGGCTTATTAAATTAAGAAGGACCAAACCATACATTAAGGTAGTTCCCAGGGACAGAAAGATTAAAGGCAATTGCCTGCTCCTAGCATAACTGATCGTTACTATCACCTCTGTTTTCTCTTGGGGAATGTTTGTTTGAGCTGAGAAAATGCTGTGGGAGTGTTTTGCATGTGTAATCACTTGATTTTAAATTTCAGCTCCATCACAGTTTTGCTTGTTTCCGTTTTCCACAGGTAACCAGCAATGAGCGTTGAAGGCACATACTTGTATATTTGTTTCAAAAAGCCCTACTTTCTAAGACAGGCAGTACCACAAGACATAACCTCACCAGAGGCCTGACAAGAAGGCCAGATTTATTCAGATTTATTGCATACTTTGCATAATAATGTGGTAGTGCGTCCCCCCCCCCTTTTGATAATATAATCACAAGCAGCTATTTTGTGTGAATATGACAATCAAATTTCATCCCTGTATCCAGACAATAAATCTTTCAGAAGTCTGCTTTTTACATAGACAATGAATTGGGCAAGGCTCAGAAAAATCCCTGGAAGAAAAGGCTCATATTTTAAAAATTCAAGAAATTGCTTCTTCTGCACCATATCTTCAACTTCCAGTACTTCATCTTTTTGATAGATTCTAAGTTCACGTAGCTGATAGAAGTCTTCCTGCCAAACCCAAAAGAAATAATTGAGATTTGATTGTGAACCATCAGAATGACCTCTCTAACCAGCTCACTGAACAGAGAATAACATTAGAAAACAAGAATGAGTTCAACTAATGATTGACTCAGAATATGCTGGTATTTCAGGGACAGGTCTAGGCTCAGATTCATATTATTAAAATCTATTCAGTGAAATCATCCCTTCTTTAAAAAGGTATTTTTCTCACCTTAAAAATTAGTTTGAATTCAGAAAAGCTTGCTAGGAGAATTATCATAGAATATGGTGTTCTCTAGCATAATCAAGTGCGTTTATTCTAAATTTTTTCTCATGTTATATTATTCATTGAAGCCATAGCTAATCAAAAAGGGTTGGCCGATTTTGAAAGCATTGCCCATTATTTATTCTTAGTCATCCTTTTTCCTCTTTTGTTGTGACATTCTTTAAAGGATGGGCTCTTAAACAGAATGGTTGTGTTATGGTTTATTATTCTACTTATTTGTAGAAATGCTGAGGAGAAAATAGAAGCTGGTAGATGAAAGAAAGCTCATTAAAAGCCAGATGTTTTCATCTTCACTTGTCACATCTGGCAATTAGGACATGATACAGGTCGTATTAAAATTCATGGGAGATATTCCAAAGAGCATGTAGGGCCAAGGAGTTCATTCATAGAAGGTGCCAGTATAAGAAGTTTAAGCAAAAGTTTTAAAATTACAGTCTACATCCTAGGTCACAGGAGTGCTCCAGTTTCTCTGGACTTCTCGGGAATGGAAGCCAGGCTGAAGACAGGATACCAGTGGGTTAGATAACAGCAACACCGATAATATTCTTGGTTGCTATATAGGTCATTTACAACTCACTAGCAATCACT
This sequence comes from Anser cygnoides, assembly GCF_040182565.1. Classification (NCBI taxonomy): domain Eukaryota; kingdom Metazoa; phylum Chordata; class Aves; order Anseriformes; family Anatidae; genus Anser; species Anser cygnoides. Next base: position 4,328,519 of record NC_089879.1, on the reverse strand, counting down.
TATATATCAGCCTCTGTATGCAGTCATGCCCAAACTTCATTTTACCTTCTGATTCAGTTCTCTAACCCCAAAGCCTGTTTCATGGCCCCTCTGAATCGCTGTATTACTAGCCACTGCCCCATCTCCCTTCACACCGACCCCTCTAAGCTCCCTGATGCATCGCCTAAAGCTGCTGCTGGCACAGCTCTCTGCCAGACCCTCACCAGCCTCCCGCCCCATCTGGCTTTCAGCCCTTGCATTCCACAAAAATGCTTCTTGCCAATCTTTCTAATGACTTCTTTTAGCTGGAGCTCTGAGACATTACCCCATCTTCAACGTGCCAGCAAAGTTCAACATACTGGATTTCAAACGCCTTCAGAAAACTGACTTTGATGACTCCCTTTGCTCCTAGCCTTCCTCCCAGCTCTCTAGGTATGCATCCAGCATGCCTGCCCATTTTCAATCTCCTCCCTATCTGCTCCCTTTCCATCTTTTCTCTAGCTAACCCCAGCTGATTTTGGCAAGCAATGTTGATTCACAGGCTACCTTTACCTTCTGCATCTCCTTCTGTTCTAGCTGGAAACCTAGCATACAAACTAGACTAAAACCCAAACACAGCTCCTTTATTTTCCAGTGGCAGTCAGAATTATGGTGACAGAACAAGAACCACTATAACGTGTAATTTTGTAAGTCAGATTTGTTTCCCAGAGAGAACTTTTGCTAATGTTTGGTAAGTTCCACATTTCTCTACTTTCCACAAACCTGATAGTCTCAGATTAAAAAAAACTGTGTAGATGGCCCTTTGGAAAGAATGGTATCATGTTAGACATGAAAGGCAATATAGAATAGAGTATCTTTTGCATTGCCTTTTTGAAGCTATTTCATAGCTATGCTGAAAAACAGCAAAAGTATAAAAGAATGTATAATTACAGATATAATTGTGGCACATTCAGGCACAATAGGAATGCAGGTTTAACCGTGACCCTGAGCAATAGGCAATATTAAGCAGTGTTCATGGGCACCTCAGCCCATAAACCTCTCTCAGGTGAGTTTTGGCCTCTAGGCAGACAAAGCCCCAAACCATCTGTGGGGGTCTGCCACACAGGTGGTAGCTGAGGCAGCATTTATTAAACTCCATTAAAGAACTCATAAAAGAAAAACACTGATGTTAATGAGACTCTTTCCACTGATTTGAATGGGCTTTGGATCAAGGCCTAAATAAGCTAGGATGGAATTAGAAAAGGGAAATTTGTATATACAGAAACCCATCAATCTGACTGTTTACCTTCCAACGATGACTTAGTACCATTTCATTTATAAGTCATTTAAAGGGCAAGAAGGCAGGCTGATATTTTTTTGCTGTTATCTGAATCAAATATTTGCAAATATTGATTCCAACAATACTTTTTCAAACATATACATATATTGCAACCCCACTGACATCGATAGTATTTCTTCCTGCAATTATATTTCACAGACTGAAAACATTTATATTCTCACCACCTTTAGTAATTAGCTTAAATAAATTGAGCCCGTGTCATCTGTTATGTGCTGCATCCTTCAGACTGCTAAGTTTGATTTCAGCTTTGATTCAAAGCTAGAAGTGATCAGTACCAGCTGCTCAGCCAAAGGGCAGATCACATTTTCCCGGTCCTCCGCCTTCTTCATCCCAGCTCTGAGCCAGCCTATTGTTTGTTACAACTAATTAATCCCACATGCCCCAGCTTCCAGTGAGCCTCACAAAAAGCAGATTTTTGTATTTACTGCATGTCCAGTAAATTATTTCCAGTTCTGAATACATGTATAAGTACATGGATGTATACACATGTGTACAACACGCACACAGCCAGACTTGTCTTTATTGTTCATGGCTGTTTGGTAACCACCATTGTTGTCCTCCCAATTGGCCAAATGTGAGAAATTATAATTATGTATTATTATTTAGGCACCTCTGTGCAGGGCCAGATGTTCAGCTATTCATTTCAAACCCAATGACATGGCACTAGGCTTTGGTGTCACTGCACTGCACTGTACTGCTGGGACCTGGATGTCTTCTCCGTGCCCTTGCTAGACTGCTGCCTGTTGCCATTGGCTGCCTTTGGGAGAAGGAAAAGGAGAGATTTCAGATGTTATAGCCAGAATTTTTTATCACTGTATCTAGTTAAAATTGCCTGACACTTCCTTTTAAATGACTCCTGTTTTCAGTTATTTGCATCTTCAACAAATGGTAGCCATTCTGTTTTCTGGGTGTCTGCCCTAGGGTTTTTTATGGCTATTTCTGTTAATATAGTTCAACTTCTCCCGAGGGAACACATTGCATTTTACCATATTAAAGTAGACCTAACAACCACCTTACTGAGTAGGTGTCAAGCTTCCAAGTGCTGGAGCAAGGAGCAAAGCTTTGGTGGAGGAAATCAGTTTGTGTTACCTCTGGCTAACCTCACAAAGCTCAAAGGCTTTAAAACCTCTTACTGCAGGTGGTTGGTGGAAGCTTGGAAGCTGGTAGCTGTGTCAAAAGAGTACATGCCTGCTGTGAAAGCAGCAATGGAGCTCTTTCCAGCTGCTTTTGGTTGAGCATCATAAGTTTCACCCATGCTTCCCTTGGCCTTGTGCTTGGCCACGCTGAGGAAGACGAGGGGACTGAGGAGGAGCTCACCAGGCTGAACACAGAAATAAAAGAGTCAGGTAGGGTGGAAATCAAGAAGCAGTAAATCAGAAATTAAAATGAATCTTGTACAAGTCAATTGGTTGGCACACAATGGAGTATGTTTGGGGGAGAGTTTAAGGAAGAGTTTTGCTTGTTTGTTTGTTTTTCTTATCTAATTCCATAATTTCCTATGTAGAAAAGGAATGTGATTCTACTTGAAAAATCAAACATTTTTAGGAAATGCCTGTAAGACCTCAGTTTGGTCTCCCAGCATAGTTGGAATTTTGTGCTGCATATGCACAGTGCATAAAACAAACCAGGCTGGGAAGGGAAGAGTGCTGTGTAATGAAGGAGGTCGACATCGGTACAGCTGCTGCTTCCTCTGCACCTGCAAGGTGCTCAGCACACCAGATGGGGAACAAGAACGATGCCTGTCTGCCAAGATAAATGAACATTGCCCTCCCAGACTAGAAGTCATTCCCCTTGCTGTGCTTCTGTGCTTTCTGGAGCATGTGTGAAATCATGGTGCCAGGGAAACTGGGAAAAAAAAAGCCAACCAAAAAAGGTGAAAGCAGAGCTGAACTGCACAACACCCCACTACAGGTGGGAATCCTGTGTTGCATCTACCACTTTGAATAAGAAAAAGCCTGGGACCTAATGAGGTAACTTAAAAACCCGTGGTTAGATAACAAATGAGGCAGTACTTGAGACCTGGAAACTGTTGCATACTTCTGGCCCCGATGGATCTTGCTCTTGTCTGTGGTTTCTGCCTTGATTTACACTGGCAATCCAAACTGGCTGCCCCACAAAGGGTTTTCAAGATTTCAGAAATGGTATTTCCTTACCACTGTTTATTATTATAACAGCTAAGAACTTTTCTAATCAAAGACTAA